>NW_007735604.1:16045-42888 GCF_000696425.1 Galeopterus variegatus
GGTATCATATTGTGAAATGGCAGAGAAGAGAGAGAGAGACAGACTCCTCTCTCTTTTTATATATTTATTTATTTTACTAAGTTTATTTATTAACATTTTTTTTTACATTCTATGACATTGTTGCAGAGCAGTTGGGGGGGAGGGAGAGAGGGAAAGAAAATAGGGTGGGAGGAGGAGGAAGGAGAAGGGGCAGGGTTGAGGCCCAGGACCCCCCTCATTCCTGCAGGGGAGACCAGAGGGCTTCCGATGGTGTCTTGGTCATTGCTGCGCTGGTTGCAGGTGTTGGGGGGCATGGCTGAGGCCCCCAGCCCTCTCCCCTCCCTGGCTTGGTAGCTGTAGGGCTAGGGCTATAGACCCTTCAAACCCATTGTACAGACTGAGTCACCAGACCCTGCACATGCCAGCTGGATCACAGACCCCTCATGTGCCAGGCTGGGTCACCAGACCCCTCACATGCTGGGCTGTGTCACCAGACCCCTCACATGCAGTTCACAAGCTAGATAATTCAGAAAAGACCCCAAGAGCTGTTAGCAGACAACAGGAGCTTGGTCCTCAGCTTCTGCAGCAGAAGCAGCAGTAGCCTCCCAGGGACACCCTGGGGGCCCTGGCAGCAAGAGTTTGCAGCAACAGTCTCCAGCAGCAGTAGTGGCCTCCTTGTGGTCCCCCACCCGGAGCATCCCAGGGGTGGGAGGCACTGTGGATCAGAGCCATTCATCCATTATACTTAAGTCCAATAACCCAGGAACATCTGGGTGCCCACATGCATCCACATCAGACAATAGCCAAGGAACACCTGGGCACATGTGCACAGTTACCATTTACATCAAATGCTTGGCAAGATTCTGAGCATCTGAGGGACCATGACCATTTTTCTTCACTTTCCCTACAGTAGCCCAGGGGATTTCTAGTCCTTCTCGGTGTTATAGGTGTTCTCTGGTGATGTGAAACCTTTACTGGTTAAGATCAAACTTTGTCTTTGGTCTGTGGGTATTTTGTTCTTTCTTTCAGTTCTGTGTTGGATTATTTGCTGTTCCTACCACTTAAACTCTGCACTGGAACTAATTATTTATCCTTTGCTTACTTCTAAAATGGGGGAACTTCCTGTGGAGACCAGCACTTGAGCTGCGTGGTTGAGCTAAATTGCTGCTTTGCTGCTGATTCCCGGGGGAAGGCTTTTTGTGCAGCTCAGGTTTTAATTATTGACTTTATAGGTGCTCCCAGCTCTCATGAGATCAGGTACACCTGGGTTGTGTAGAAACTCTGGTCTGGGCCTGAGTCTTTTCAGCAAACTGTACCCCTGCAGTTTTACATTCCTGACCACTCTCCACTGAATGGTCCTGTGCTGATTGGAGGCCAAATCAGCTGTCCTTGCTGTGTCCCAGTGTTCCCCCCGTGGGCCCATCTCCCCTACACTGCACACTTCAAACACTTCCCGTGGGGCAGGCCCTGAGCCAGTCCCTTGTGATGACTCACTGGTCTCTGAGTGGCTCCTTTTTTTCAGTTGTTGTGGCTCCTCATTCTCATGTGTGTCCATGGGAACCCTGTCAGTAGTCTTGCTGGCCTGGTGCCACCAAGACCCCCTTCTCCCCTGCAGCCTTCAAGCATCTTCATACAAAGGACACAGCAGTGGCTTTTGCCAGCTCCTGCTCCGTGTGCTCAGCAGCTCCAGCCTGGAAGTGGGTAGGGTTCAAATGGTCGGAGCAGTTCTTTCTTTCTCTCAATGTGGCTTTTCCCGCCTTCGTACACTCTGTAGGTCTCTCCTCCTCTTCCCCTGGGTCCTAGCAGCCTCAGCTTAACTGTTGTTGCTTTTTAATAGTTGTAAATTGGTTGATTTGTGGGAGAAAGTGATGCTGGGGACCATCTATTCTGCCATCTTTACCAGAAACCTGTCATCTCTCTCCTTTTTAAAGTCCTCAGAACCATGTCCTTGACCACCATTTTTCATCACTTCACTATGGTATAGTCCTACAATCTAATCACCTCTTCAAGGCCCCACCTTTCAATTACCATAATAGGATTTCTCACCCTCTTAACTGTCACAGTGGGGGATGAGTTTCTAACACATAAAACTTAGGGGACATAATTCAAGCTTTAGTGAGTTATGGGGGGACATAATTCAATCCACTACAGAGGCTAAGCTTGATATATGACAGAAAGCAGATCACAAAGATCACTCTCTATGGTCCCAAAGTGAGAGGACCCAGAAGGGCCAATTCTCTCTCCCAAACCCATCAAACTATTGTCACTCCTACCTCCTAGGGAGTCTAATTGAGGGTGAGTCAATAGGCAGAGAGAATTACTCAAGGAAAGCACCTTGATGGACAAAGAGGGAGGTTTTGGGGGAAAGCATTCTCCATAACATATTAAAGAGCCTGAAGTCTTTAATAAGCTCCAAACGCTTCATGTGCTCCCTGACACAGCACATACAAACCATTATGAGAAGAAGAGCCTTTCCTAATTAAGTGGTGGTTGGTGCACCATGAAGCTCCTTTCAGAAAATAGAAGGAGGCAAGTGAGGATGAGTAGTCAGCAGCTCCCAAAGTGGCACATTCACAAAACTGGGACATCTGCCCCGAAGAACTAGCTAAATCCTTCAGTCAGATTATGTATTTCCACATTACTCTGTTTACTCCACTTGTGTTGCCTTCAGCCTTTAGTAATGACTTGTTTCACCCTCACAGCCTCCTCTTAGCTGTACTGCGGGAGTTATACAAGTCAGGATTCCATGCACACGACCAGGCCATAATATTAACAGTGGAACAGTCCCTCCCAAGGCCAGTGTGGTGGTGGCAGTGATCCATCTTTGGGACATGGGCATTTGGTCCAATGATTCTTCTTATCTAAGACAGTATTATTCTAGCAACAAACCTGAAGATTCTGGGTTTTATTATTTTAAAATGAAATGCCATTTTCTTATACTTGGACAAGTTAACTTTCTGAGCTTTAGTTCATTGATTTGGCAGGTATTTATTCAGTACTCACTATGAACCAAGTAGTGTTCTAGGACTGGAGGTACATTGGTGAATAAAACAGACCAAAATCCTTGCCTTCAAGTCAGGGCAGACAATAAATGGAATAAAGTAAATACATAGTAGGTTAAATGGCAATAAGAGCTATAAAGAAAGATAAAGCAAGTAAGGGGTATAAGTAATATATGGTGAGGAGAGGGTTGCAGTTTCAATAGGGTGGTCAAAGAGGCATTACTGATTGAGTTACATTTGAATAATGACTAACTACACAGATTTTTCAGAGAAAGACAATTTCATTCCACTGGTAATAGCAAGTTCCAAGGCTCTGGGATAGAGCATGCCTATATTTTTTCAAAAACAACAGGAGGCCAGTTGTGGTTAGCCTCATCTATAAATGAAAATAATTGTATCCATCTTTAAAGGATTGTGTGCCTAGCACGTGCTCGCCTTGGAGTGGGTACTCAGTAAATGCTAGGTCTTTCTCCCTTTCTCACCTGTAGCACCTAGCATGATACCTTGTATGTAGTAAATGCTGAGTGCCTTGACCTGAGCTGACACTTAATTGCTTAAAATACTAACTTAGTTTAAGTGTTCCTATGAGGGAAGATCATAGAATTATCAATAAGCTGGATAAACAGATACATTGAAGATAAATTGTTTTATTGCTCACAGAGGTTTCTGGATAAAATACAGGTTAGAAGGTAATAAGAATGGTATCCCACCTCCAACCCAGCTGCTGGGGCCCTTTCTTCCCCAGTATCTCACACTCTGGACTCTTCTAACTCCTCCCTTTCCTACTGCAACATTTTTGAGGTTTGGTCTCTTAGGTCTCTGCTGCTTAATTCAAGGGTTCCCAACTTCAAGTCTGAATCCTTAGGGGATCTATGAAGATAATAATGGGAGTCCCCAACCATTAGAGCATTTCAAAAAAGTCAAATGGAATCCTACATTATCCACAATAAGGCTGCAGAGAATACCCCAAATACCAAATGTGTTTCTGAATTATATCAACTCCATATGTTATTTCATACAGCCAGTACGGGGATCCAAACCCTTGACCTTTGTGTTATCAGCACCACACTCTAACCAAGTGAGCTAACCCGCCAGACTGTGATAGGAGACAGATTAAAATTTATATGTGTCCTTAATTTTTTTAAAAAATTAACAAATGTTTGTTTTGTGAACAACAACAATAAAAAACTTTCAAAACATGAGACTCTGGTTCTAGGTAGAGATAACCAAAAGATCCTTTGGTGGTGAAGTTTGGCATCTGCTATGTAATTGATATGATGCAATCCCCTAGTCATGCCTAGTCACGTTCATCTAAAAACAATGAAGATATTGTCCATTGCCAGAAAGAAAATTTTCACATTCTTATTCAACAAAAGAGCAGCTTTGCCATGCAGGTACCACATGACCCCTACTGCAATAACCTGTGCCAACTTTCTAGGGAGGGTGGCTCGGTGGAGGAGAAAGTAAGTCATAGTTGCAGACAAAACATCTTATTATATACTGATCTTTTTTTTTTAAAAAAAGATGACCGGTAAGGGGATCTTAACCCTTGACTTGGTGTTGTCAGCACCACGCTCAGCCAGTGAGCAAACCGGCCATCCCTACATGGGATCCGAACCTGGGGCCTTGGTGTTATCAGCACCGCACTCTCCCGAGTGAGCCACGGGCCGGCCCTATACTGATCTTTTAAAGTAAATTGGCTTCTGACTTCCATCATCACCCCTGAGCCAAGATTTCCCTCGCGACCTTTTCTTCACCAGCAAAATAATGGGGATTTTTTTAATGCATCATTTTATGCAAGGCTGTTGACAGTTTCCTAGTTTATTCCTGTAGATCATTAAATTGGATTATTTCAACTGGGAGTAATCATTAACATTTGTTAATTCTGTGTGAAGTTTTAATACTTTGCCTTTTCACTCACTTTTTATGCATTATATCAACATATCTCCAACCTACAGCTCTTAATCTTAACATGGTTTGCCCTTCTCTCCTTAAAATGCATTAGCTCATAGTGTCTTGTCATGTTCCTGTGCAGAAACAAAAGAATGTTGTTAAAGGGTTTTAACTCTCGAAGGCAGATTTTTTTTTTGCAGCTTGCCGGTACAGGGATCCAAACCCATGACCTTAGTGTTGTAAGACTGAGCTCTAACCAACTGAGCTAACCAGCCAGCCCCCATTGAAGGCAGATTTTTTAAAATAAGGATTACATTGATGTCCTATGTCTTCATTGATAACTAGTCTCCTATGGTTTGCCAATAGCTATGAAAGTTTTTGAAATCACTACTTTGGGTGCACAGCAATAAATATACATTTATACAGCATCAACTATGGGAGTGATTTCAGCTGATGGGGCAATCAAATAATTCTTTCAATCAAAATGCTCTTTTATATTTTACTACCTGATATTCAGAGAATGTTTTCTTTCAAATAACTAATTAGGCACAACACATCTGTAAAAGAAAGAAGAATTTTTTAGAGACTGTAGAGATAGATCACATGAAGACAGCACAATTTCCTCATTTAATCAACCCCAAAGTAACCAAACAAAAGTAAGAGCAATAAGAAATAATAACAATAACCAAAAAAAATTTTTTTTTAAACAACTCTCTTCACAATCTTTTTTTTTCAGTATAAAAACTTACTAGGTAGAAACTATTTCCACTGCCTGTTTTGCCACAGGAGTGTTTGCTCACTCAGCATACATCATTTATTTAAAGTACTATGGTATTTTGAGTGCATAGTTTGTAATACTCAGTAAATGTTAGTTCTATCGGCTCCACTGCTCAGCCACCATATAACCTTAGGAAAGCAATGTAATTTCTCTGACTTTCATTTTCTCTCAGTAAAACTTGGTTGAAATATCTGTCCTATCTACTTTTAAGATTCTTGTGAGAAGAAAAAAAATTTTAACTGCAAAATATTACAAAAAATAAGGTGTTTACTGCTTGAAAGAGTAGGAAAAACTAGAAAGCACAGTAAATAGAAAATTCTAAATAAGTCTAAGTAATAAGCATAAATGAGTTGAATAATAACAATAAATAGGAATGGTTTTAACCCACTTCTTCAAAGACTGGATAAAAACAAATTCTGGCCCCGACATCTGCAACCAGCCCCGCAACAACCACCAAGGCATTGCAGGAAGCACCTCGGACTCCCAAGCCAGGGAGGTAGGGGGCCAAGGGCCTCAGACACACCTGCCCACATCCCCAACCAGCCCAGCAATGACCACCAATATCTGCATCATCCCAGCAAGAACCGAGCCACCGCTAGAAGCCCCTTGGTCTCCCCTGCCAGAATAAGGGTGGTGTCAGGGGCCTTGATCATGCCCCCCTCCTTCCTCCTCCTCCCACCCAATTTTCCACCCCTTCCCCTCTCCCCCCTCCCCTAACTGCTCCACAACAGCATCTTAGAATGCAAATAATAATAATATTCATAAAAAATTAATTAAAAACAAAAAACAAAATCTGATGTTGTTTACTTCTTATCTATAGGAACCATTGATATGGACCCTTGGTATTTCTCCTTAAGGATTCTATTCTGTTTCCTTTTAACTACATCTTAGCCAAACCAAGGGTAAGCATCTATTTTCAGGAGGCATTTATTTTTGAACATTGTATATGATACACATACACACACACTTAAAATTTTTTTTTCATAGAGAACACTTTCTTAAAATTTCATTATATATTGTACCTGAGTTAACACAAGGGGGATTGGGATATATTGGCCTGGAGCTTCACAAAATCTATTACATGAGATTGTCAATGCAAAATCCCAAGTCCCTTAAAGGATCAGATCTGGTATGCAACAAACCTAGTATCTAGCAAACAAGTGAAAAACTGAGTGAATATAAGAAGAGTTTTCCTACATCTTAATCTCTCCCCTTTCACTTTTTAATTTATCTTCTATCTTTCCTCTTCCCATAGGAATTGTAATTAGAAAAGGGCTTTACGACAAAGAGAAAGCATAGGAATCTCCTTTGAGAAAACCTCAAGATAGACTTTCATTTCAAATGCCCCAGAATGAGTCCACCCCATCTTGGCTGGCCCACTAGTTTAGGTCTGTGAGAATAGTACTAGAGATGCACTCTTACCATTTCCTTACAAAGTCACAGGAAACAGGATTTGCTAAAAGAAAATAAAAGTAAAAACAAAAATTAGATTCAACAGGAATCAAACACATGATAAAGATAACACCACAAAAAAAAGAGAAAGGAGATAGGAATATTTGGGGAAATGGCCAAATTAAATATGTCACACCATGTACCAAAACACGCCACAGCTAAATCAACTTAAATTTTTTTTTAATTGAATTAGAGAAAACATATGTAAGAATATCTACTTGATCATTGGATTTTAATCTTCTAGGGTTAAAGGTGACAAAAGACATAGAGGACAATATAAAAAGATAAAAATATTTAAAATTTAAAACTTCCATATGTCAAAAATTAAAATTAAAAAGGAAAAAATTTGGATAAATATTTGGCAAAAGTATCATAAAAACTTAATATCTTAATATTTGAAGAGTATAAGAATATAGGTTAATAAGAAAAACACAAAGGTTGTTTTCAAAAATTAAATAAAGAATAGAAACTGAATTCATACATAAAGACATATAAAGAGCTAATATGTAAACATAAATAAGATAAATTAGATAATAAACATAAGTTCAAACTTGCTTGTAATCAAAACAATTCAAATAAAAAATGAGATTTTTTTAAACTATCAAATTAGCAAAAATTGTTTGCAAAGGATAATGATGCTAGAAGGGTAGGATAAGGTGAATACCATGTTCTTGGATGGGAAGAGTTAACATCATGAAAATGTCCATTCTACCCAAAGCAATCTACAGATTCAATACAATCTCCATCAGAATATCAATGATATTCTTCACAGAAATAGAAAAAGCAATTCTAACATTCATAGGGAACAACAAAAGATCCCAAATAGCCAAAGAAATCCTGAGCAAAAAAAAAAAAAAAAAGCTGGAAGCATAACATCACCCAACTTCAAATTATATTACAAAGCTATTGTAACCAAAATAGCATGGTACTGGCATAAAAACAGACACTCAGATCAGTGGAACAGAATAGAAAACCCAGGAATCAACCCACATATTTACAGCCAACTGATCTTTGACAAAGGCAACAAGAACATATATTGGGGAAATGACTGCCTCTTCAATTAATGGCTGGGAAAATTGTACATTCATATGCAGAAAAATAAAACTGGACCTGTACCTCTCACCGTATACCAAAATCAACTCAAAATGGATTAAAGACTTAAATATAAGACCCACAACCATAAAATTACTAAAGGAAAACATAGGGGAAACACTCCAGGAAGTAAGACTGGGCAAAGATTTTATGAATAAGACCCCAAAAGCACAGCAACAAAAGTAAAAATAAATAAATGGGGTTATATCAAACTAAAAAGCTTCTGCACAGCAAAGAAAACAACAGAGTAGAAAGACAACCTACGGAAAGGGAGAAAATATTTGCAAACTATACATCTGACAAGTGATTAATATCCAGAATATATAAAGAACTCAAACAACTATACCATAAAAAAGCAATCCAATTAAAAAATGGGCAAAGGAGATAAACATTTTTTCAAAGGAAGACATATAAATGGCCAACAGGTACATGAAAAAATGCTCAGCATCACTAGCCATCAGAGAAATGCAAATCAAAACCATATTGAAGGGCTGGCCAGTGGCTCACTTGGGAGAGTGTGGTGCTGATAACAACAAGGCCACAGGTTCAGATCCCTATGTAGGGATGGCCCGTTAGCTCACTCGGGAGAACGTGGTGCTGACAACACCAAGTCAAGGGTTAAGAACCTCTTACAGGTCACCTTAAAAAAAAAACAAAAACCATATTAAGATATCATCTCACCCCAGTTAGACTGGCCATTATTAAAAAGACCAAGAATAACAAATGCCAGTGAGGATGTGGGGAAAGGGGAACTCTTCTACACTGTTAGTGGGACTGTAAATTAGCACAGCCATTGTGGAAAACAGTATGGAGGTTCCCCAAACAACTACAGATAAAACTGCCTTATGATCCAGCAAACCCACTAGTGGGCACATATCCAAAGGAATGGAAATTATGAAGGGATACCTGCACTCGCATGTTCATTTGCAGCTCCATTTACAATAGCCAAAATATGAAACCAATGTAAGTGTCCGTTGATGGACGACTGAATAAGGAAAATGTGCTATATATACACAATGGAATACTATTCAGCCATAAAAAAGAATGAAATTCTGCCATTTGCAGCAACATGGATGAGTCTGGAGAAAATTATGTTAAATAAAATAGGAGAGACAAGGAAATACCACATGTTCTCACTCATAACTGGATGCTAAGAAAGAAGCAAGGAAAAGAAGGAAAAGAAAGAGAGAGAGAGAGAAGACCACAACAATATGTTGAACTTTCAAAAGGAGAGAACAATCCTAAGGATACTAGAGATGGGGGGGGGGAAGGGAGGGGATTTGGGGAGTGATAGGTCAGGTAAAGGGCATAAGGAAAAAATCACGATTTGTAATAATGAATATGTTAATAATAAATAAGATTTTTTTTAAAAAGATGAATACCCTTGTGCATTGCTGGTAAAAATTTAAATTAGCACACTTTACGAAAAAAAATTTGGCAGCATAAGTCAATAATATTTATATTCCTTAATGTAACTTCATTTCTACAAATTTACCCTAAAGAAATAATTCCAGGGCTGGCCCGGTGGTGCACTGCTACAGTGCACCGCTTGGGAGTGTGGCGGCGCTCCCGCCGAGGGTTCGGATCCCACATACAGACCGGCCGCTCACTGGCTGAGCGAGGGGTGGGTGCGACACCGAGGGTTGCAATCCCGTTGCCGGTCCCGGTCCGGTACGGGCGTGACACTGAGGGTTGTGATCCGTTGCCAGACACGAAAAAAGACAAAAAGGAAAAAAAAAAAAAAGAAAGAATTCCAAGTGTGGGCAAAGATTTAGGCACAAAAATGTTCATTGTGGTGTCTTTAAAAGTGAGAAATTGGGTAAACCTGAAATGGGCAAAGCGGAAGATATAGCAAAGCAAATGAAAAATCATGTTTAGAGTCATGTTTTTCTCATGTGGGAAAACATAGGCAATGCTACAGGCCAAGGTATCCAAAGGCCTGTTATAATAGGCCTCAAAATGACAGACTGCTCCAGACAGAGTCTCTTCCCGGGATTTTTAAAACACATCTGAGAGTTCTGAAATAACATGTTCTACCCTCTCAGTGTTTGGGGTAAAGGAAAGCAGGTGCAATTTGGCATCAGACAGACATGGCTCAAACCCAAGTTTTGTTACTTACTCAACTGTACAATCTTGGGCAAAGTACTTAATTTCTCTGAGATTCAGTTTCCTCTCAGATAGAAGGATAACAGATAGGTCTGGGCAAAGATTAGAGACATGTACGTAAAGCACCTGGCATATGCATACAATAGTTGAAGAGTAGATGAATGATAGTTAGAATTATTAGTTACAACATCTGTGCATCCATGGCTTTAATAGTGCAGTGTAGACCAAGTGTTCAACTATTGATTTGGCTCATATGTGCAAGCATGATGTGAGTGCTGAGAGAATGCAAGTGAGCAAGATATGTCTCTCTTCTCAAGGAGTTTACAGCCTAATAAGAGAGACAGGTTATGAACTTCAAAAGAAAAGAAACTAAATGGAACTTTTAAATTCAGATATTTTCTATTGCTCTACTTTTTAAGGCTAAACTGTCTCAGACCTAAGGAGAGAGTAATCTACAAAAATGCCCATGGTGCTCAGTCACGCTGCCACCCTTGAAAGTTGCAACGCTTGTTCTGTGGACTTTTCACGTATTACCAACCTTGGTTGCAGCTTTATATACACAGGTCAGAGAATCAGTATAATATTGAATCCTAAAATATTATTTGTAAATACTGGTAATATAAATGAATAATGAATGCCCTTTCATGCTATAATTTCTCCCATAGGTAAAACTCTCACTCCCTAATTTAGAAAACACACTTTCCATGCTAACTCACTACCTGATAGGATGGAATAGCTCTCAGGTGGCTGTTGTTAGCTAACGTCCCAAGCAAAGCAGTGTGACAATGGTTTCCAAACTTGTCTGCAGATTAGAATAATTTGGGAATACTTTTAAAATTCCAGCACCCAGGCCACATTCCAGAACAATTAAACCACAATCTCTGGATGTGGGAACCAGTCACCAGTATTTTTTGAAGCAGACAAGTTTGGGGACTACAATGATATCATTTAACCACTAACACTACTGGCTCTGCAATCAGACTGGCTGGAACCAAATTCTGTATCTAACCTCTGATCTTCGGCAAATATACTTAGGCTTTCTGTAACTCAGTTTTCTCACGCGTAAAATGGGTTCTTGCCTCAAAAGGTTGTTATGTGAAAGTTAAATAAGATAATACATGTAAAGTGCTCTGCATAGTGCCCCAAACATAGTAAATACACTATAAATGGTAGCTGTCATTAACTCTAAACGTTCAGGGATTAAGATTCTGCTTAAATTTCTGTGAATAAAAAGCCATTTGTTTAGGTAACTGTGAAATCGAAGTCATTGTTAAGGAAGCATTATTAAGGATTCCAACTATGAAAGTTAATATTAATGAAATGTGAACCTAGTTGTGAACATGTACTCACACGTATTTTCATTGGTTTCTTTGTGTGTTTACACTCTCCCCTCATTTCTAAAAGGATTTGAGTTTGCTTACATAAACACATACACTACCACAGGATTGATCTGTTTTAAGATGAAAAATTCAAGGAAGAAAGTAAAACTATAGTGGAGGGAGAAGGGAAAGGGAAATAATACGAAACAAGGGAGGAAGGTATAACAAAGCCCAGCATAGTCGTATCTGACTAGCATTGAAAGCAGAGACCAGCTTTTCTTAGCATTGAAATGTTGGGGGCGGGGGAGGGGGGATGGGGGAGCAGGGGCTTTGTCACCATTTATTTCTTGGTTTTACTCTGGAATAGACAGATTATTCACCCGCTTTAAACGTAAACAGACGCAGCCCTTGGCAGGCTGTACCCATCTCCACCCACACGTCCGGCTGCACCGGGCGAGCTCGCGTGGATAGCGCCGTCCTGTACGGTGTCGCTCCGTGCACGCAGGGTGGGCTCGATGGCCCGGGAGAGTAGGCCACCACCTTGTGGATGTCCGTCTCCGGGACCCAGAGGCGCAGCTTGTGTGAGACCTTCCTGCAGAGAAGATTGCAGCCACTGAGCCTCGGCCGCGTGTTGCAGGTGGTGTTGTGGTTGCGCAGGTCCACGAGGCTGCACGCGCTTCACCGGCTCATCGAAGGTGAACAGATTCCTATTTTCTTACTTTTTTTTCCCTCTTCAAAGTTTACTATGGATATGTTTCATGAAACCAAGTTAAATTAAGAAAAAATTAGGACGTTTCCAGGAAAGTACCATAAATGACTGAATATAAGGCAAGAATTTCCCCCCAAAATTAGTCTTCAGAAAAGGTTACCTTCTATGCAATTTCTTACAAGAAACCATCTTATGTGGCACTTTCTCAATTACTTTATTTTCCCAACAAAGAACTGGTCAAGGAAAACATTAGCTTGAAACAAATTCAATAAATACTAGAATGGGAAAATTACAGAGCTCTCCCTACCATAAATAGTATTTGAAAGGGGGTAAAAAATAAAGGTGAAGAAATTTAAAACAGATTTGGTAATTATTCTTGGGGATATGATTTTATAATCTCAAGTGCTGGGTGTTCCTCTAAGCAAGTTTTAAACATTATTTTTTTAAAAAACAAATACAAAACAAAATAAAGAACACAGTGATTGTATTGTAGAGATAAAAGTACACCCACAGACGAATTTTTAAAAGCTCCTACTGTTACATGAATGGATTCTGATGGCTTGTGACATAATTTCCACTGATGGCAACAAACACAGGTTCAAAAAGGGCCCCGTCTTACTCCTAATAAAACAATGGAATCTAGGCAATGAACAAGTAGTTGCTACAACCATGAGGTGAAATGTCGATGGGGAACTTTGTAAAGGAGAGATCAGGCTGGCTCTACCTGAACCCACTCATCAATCTTAGACTCACCCCAAGTGGGAGAGCCAGACATCATATGTCTTGCTCAAAGTGTGTTGCCCGAGGAGTACATGGTACCACTTACCAAAGATTCTAGCCAAAAATAATTTTTTTTCTGAATCTGAACAAACTTCTTAATAACCGGGTTTTGCGAGAAAAGGGGAGCTAGAGAAACAAGTGAAAGACATCGCAAAGAATGAATCAAGTTCAGAATATGGGATATTTTACCCAATTTTTCTAAGAAATAAGTGGCATTTCAAAAAGGGAGAAAGGACTGACTGGTTAGCTCAGTGGTCAGTTGGTTAGAGCATGATGTTGTAACACAAGGGTCAAGGGTTCAGATCCCCCTACCAGCTAGCTGCCAGAAAAATAGAAAATAAAAGCAATTCAAAGGGAGAAGATAAGGCCTGGTGAAAAGAATAACAGAGACTCTTTAAGAGGCATAATGCCCAAATGTAATGTATGGCCATTATTTGAGTCCTGTTTCAAATAAATCAACTATAAAATATATTTTTGAGACAATTAGGGAAGCTTAAGTATTTAGTGGGTATTAGATGGTATTAAAGAATAATTATAAATTTTGTCCTGTGTAATAATGACATTATAATTATGGAATTTTTAAAATTCTTAGCAATTAGAGGTATTTATGGATGAAATGATATGGTATCTGGTACTTTCTTTAAAACACATTTGTCCTATAGGATGCCCCCAAAATAAAGGTAGGGGTGCCTAGATAAAACACAATTCAGGGCCGGCCCGGTGGCGCACTGCTACAGTGCGCCGCTTGGGAAGCGCGGCGGCGCTCCCGCCGAGGGTTCGGATCCCACATACAGACCGGCCGCTCACTGGCTGAGCGAGGTGCGGGCACGACACTGAGGGTTGCGATCCCGTGGCCGGTCCCGGTCCGGTACGGGTGCGACACTGAGGGTTGCGATCCGTTGCCGGTCACGAAAAAGGACAAAAAGGAAAAAAAAAACAAAACAAAAAAAAACCACAATTCAAAAAATGTTAATAATTGAAACTAGGCAACGGGTACAGGGGGATTTATTATAACATTCCCTATTTTGTGTGTATTTGAAAATTTCCATAATAAAAAAATCTTTTAAGGTTTCTATCTCAAATAACACAGAAATAAAAATGATGTGCCCTGAAAAAATGTGTTAAATTATTCAAAAAGTGACTCTAGTGATGTCAAAAATGCATGTGAAAAATTTTTCATAGGGCCGGCCCGGTGGCGCACTCGGTAGAGTGCGGCGCTTGGGAGTGCAGCAGCACTCCCACTGAGGGTTCGGATCCCATATAGAGATCCGGTCCACTCACTGGTTGAGCGCGGTGCGGGCGTGACACCGAGGGTTGCGATCCCGTTGCTGGTCGCGGTACGGGCGCAACACTGAGGGTTGCGATCCCATTACCGGTCATGAAAAAAGACAAAAAGGAAAAAAAAAATTTTTTTTCATAAAATATAACATTAGAAATAAGAAATATTTCTAAATCATACCATTTATTTTAATTTTATTTTTACAACTAAATTAGTACAATTAAAAATAAACATTTGTCTATTTTAGTTTTATCCCCAAAAGTTTATATATTCAAATAGGCAAAACAAACAAAAAAATTAATTTGCTTATATTCAAGAATAGATAATAATCACACTTTGGCAACATCTTGTATCAAATTAACAGTTATATTAAAATACAGACTCTCAACACTAGTAGGCCACATAGTGATTGGCTAGTCCAACCACCTCTTGTCACTAGAAAAGAAACAGACACAGATCTATGACAAAACCAATAGTAAATTCCAAGTTTCCTGTCTCCTAGTTCAGTGCTTTTTCCAACAGCATCAAGCTTCCTCTTCTACTAAGTGTATGCTCAAACTGAAATCCCCAGTATGTGGCTGCAGCCAGGAGTCTTGGGCACAGCAGTGGTCAAAAATTCCAAGTTCTTTAGCGGCAGGGGTAGGATTCTACATGTCCAATCAATCTTCGTTGGCTGACCAGCCTGTCGCACAGCTCCAGTATCATTTGCTATCCCTAAGATGTTGCCCGGCTCCCTCTTCTGTAGAAGATAACACCAGTACTTCTTTTCTTCAAGGCCAGTCTGGCCCCCACCTATCTAGTCACTGCAGTATTTCACAGGCTTTGAATCAACTGCTATGGCTTTGAATGCTGGTCTCACCACTACACACTCTTAGAGAAAGTGTAACAGGCTGAACAGAAGTGACTCCATTTTGTTAAACTTCTAAACTAAAAAGGTTTTTTTTCTTACTCTTGTAACCCGAACCACATAGCTTGCAGCTGGACATTAGAATACAATGATTCTTGTTCACATGATTGCTAGAACATAATGACTTTTGCTCACACTGAACACAGAATAATAATAGAAGAAATTATTAACCCAGGTGGCCATTTGTTACTAGCTTACTAACTAGATCTTTTTGAGGTTTACTGGAACTAAATCCATGACTTGACTTCATGGAGGATGGTCACCATGAAGCAGCTCCCACCCAAGAAAGTTCTTTGATGTTTATCTGCAGTTTCATGATTATGCCTGGATGTCCCTGCTTAGATCACCATGAATCAGCCCCCCATACCACCTGTCCCAATAAAACCCTTTGGAAAATGGGGGAAAAGCCGAGATGGTCTTTGAGACATAAGTCCACCATTTCCGCAGGCTGCCAGCCTCCTGATTAAAGGCTACCTTTCTTTACAGCAACATTTGTCTCTCAATTATTGTCTATTGAGCAGCGAGCAAACGGACCTTTGGAGTTTTGGTAACAAAAGCACTGGGTTTCAGATTCCTCATCTGTAAAATAGGGACACAAATATTACTTATTTCAAAGGGTCATCTTAAAATAAGAGTATGTTAAATATTTAGACCACTCAATGAACATAAGCTACTATGAGTTTGATAACTATTGAGTGAATCTAGAAAGTTTTCAGGAATGTCCACATGAATAACATTTATGCTGATTTTACCCATTCATTCTAAGCTTTGGAATAGAGAAGGGTCGAGAGAGTTAAAGTTCCTGTCCTATCATAATGTAGCTTACCTTTTAGGAGGAAAGATAGACAATAAACAAGTAAGTAATTTCAAACAGTGATAAGTGCTAGGAAGAAAATAAATTTACGTGATATGGCCAGTAAGGCACAAGGAAAGGCATGCCTACTTTAGGGAGAGTAGTCGGGGTGGGGGGGAGCCTTTCAGAGGAAATGACACTTGAACTGTGGAAAGAAAGACAAGAAGGTGCCAGATACATGATGACCTAGGGGGAGAAATAGGGGTGAGAAAGGGAGAGCATTCTAGACCAACGAAACGGCAAGTGTAATTGTCCTGTGGTGGGATCAAGTGACATGTGAAAGTTGTCAGAATCAAAATGGAATCACATGTGTTAAAAACCCTGACAAACACATCTGGGGAAGACCATGAAAGGAGGATTCTCACACAAAAAAGCCTCCTAACAAGAGCAAGAACAAAGGACTCTGTGAAAACCACAACCTAGTACAAAGGCCATTGCAACCTTACACAAAAAATACTTCTGCAAGGATATCTGCTCAGCAACTGCCTGTCCAACCTCAGACTGGAGTCACCTGTTATTGATCCTTGTAGTCAAGGATAATTATCCCAAAACAATTATGTAATCCTCCATTATTTTTTTCTTTAAAAACCTTTGTCCATGGGCCGGCCCGTGGCTCACTCGGGAGAGTGTGGTGCTGATAACGCCAAGGCCACGGGTTCGGATCCCATATAAAGGGGATTGGCCGGTTTGCTCACTGGGTGAGCGTGGTGCTGACAACACCAAGTCAAGGGTTAAGATCCCCTTACCGGTCATCTTTTGGGAAAAAAAAAAAAAATCTTTGTCTTCCTTTACCTCCCTGAATACACACATTTTACTATGGCACGCATATTCCCATTGCAAGGCCTTATTCCCAGTTAAACTCATTATTCTTTTAGACAGCCTCTCTCTCTCTGTTATTTAGGTTGACACACAGCAAGACAGTGGGTCAGGGTGGCTGGAGGAGAGGAGCAAGGGAAAGGACAGCAGGATTTATGGTTTGGCCAGATCACTGTGAACCCTGTAGTTCTGGTTTTATTTCTAAGGTCAACAGGAAAAGCCACTGAAGGGTTCTGAACAAGATAATTAATGGCATCTCCCTGTAGGAGATAATCATTATGGCTATATTGTTCCTTTTAAATGTTTGTTTATATTCCCTTTAAATGGTTGTGTTTTATTCTGTAGCACACAAACTCCGTTGCTCGCATTGCCCTCCAGAGCTAACAAATGGGATGACTGGCCTTGCTGCAGTCATCTGTGGAGAAGGCTGCCATCTGCTGGAAGAAGGCACCACTTAAACCCTACTCTTCCCTGATTGTGACGCACTCATACACTGGGATTCCCATTGCATGTAGCAGTAAATCATTCTGTAACATAAGGATGAAATATCAAAGTGTAACAATTCCCCACCTTGCCCTCTGCCCTCCCTTCTAAGTAGTCCATGTTTGAGTTCCAAATGGGGTACAGCTGACCTACAAAGAATTGGCAGGGGGCACTTCTAAAGACAAAAGAACAGATTGCGGCAGAGGCAGGAGAGGGTGAGAGAGAGGCAGGCTGAGTTTGAGAGAAATCGGAAAGGTTTTGCAGGGAGTAGCTGTCACTATGACAGGGACTTGGGAAGCGAAATGCTGCAGGAACAGTTTAGCAGGTTTTGCTCTATGTTGGAAGGTATAATTCCTTTTGAGATACTTCAGTAACACTGTACCCCCAAAATATGTGTGATCAATTATGCTTCAATTAAAAAAAAAAGATACTTCAATAAGACCTACATCACTTTTTAAGGTTGTGTGAAGTAAAATTCATGCTTGTTTTAGGTGCACTGTTGTGCTGCCCAGTTGTACACTGGGTATGACTATATAGACAAACATTGGGATGTTCTTTGATACGCTGTATTAAGCTATAGGATCTGTTACTACTGTCCATTCTCTCTTGCTCCCCTCCTAGGCACAGCTCCTGAGCCTGTGCTCCTGCTGCCTTAGCTGACGGTCATTTGGGTGAAAGATGAAAGAGCATGGGAGAGGGATTTGCTTGAGGGTGAGATGGCAGAGGCAGAAAGAGGATGAGCCCTTCCATCTCGTTAAACAACAGAAAACCTGAGACTTCTACTCAAAGTAGTGCTCAAAAAGATCGTATCCCCAAGCTAACTATTAAGACAAAGGTGTATGCTTTGTCTGCAGACCCCTAATTCTGCACTTTTGTGACTTTGTTTTCTCTAATTTCAAATCTATTTTCATGTTCATTTCACGAAAATTTCATGTATGAAAATGGCAGGGACAACTGGGCAGCCAATGGGTGGAAGGCTGGATTTATAACTCACACCTTACACCAGGATAAACTCCAAATGGATCAAAATTTTAAATGTTTACCAAAAAAGACTGTGAAAAAAGCACATAAGTGAATTCCTTTATAACCTAGAAGTAGGAAAAGCTCTTCCTTATTATGATTTAATATGGAAAACATAAAAGAAAAGATTGATATGTTTTACTATAAAAAATGTTTATATAGTGAAACAAACAAAAAAATAAACATAAGAGACTACCAACAAACTAAAAGAATATGTCACCCATATCCCAGACAAAGGGCTGATCTATTAATAAGACACCTATCAAGCCAAATGGAAATTGGTAAAGGGACACAAAAATCAACTACATTGTATATTGATAAATTAAAAAATAAAAAATTTTTTAAATAGGCAAAGGACATGAAAATATATGTCAAAATAGATGCCTAATATCACTCATATAATAAGATAAATACAAGTTTTTTATCTCTCAGATTTTCAAAGAGCCAGAAGTTTAACCATACACTACAATGTTGAGGCTAGGAGCACACAGACACATCCATTTGCTGGTGGGCATACAAAGTGAATCAACTTCAATGGAAAGCAACTTAGCTAAATCAAAACTACAAATACACTTACTCTCCAGCAATTCCAATTCTGGGAATTTATTCTACGGTTATACATATATATGTGTGTGTGATTTAGGACACACTTAGTACAACTTTCTCTATTGTGGCATTGTTTGTAATTGCAAAGTCCTGGAAGCAAACAAGAGAAGGTTAAATAATGGAGCATGATGCACCTGCTTTTTTAAAAAATGAGGAAACTCTACATAGGCTTATATGGAAAGATACATCGTCCAGTAAAAAAAAAAAAAAAAAAAAGGAATGAAGAACAGCATAAAGTGTGCTATCCTTTGAGTAAGAAAGGGGGAAACACACACACACACGTACAACATTTTCTTGTATTAATGTAAAGATGCACAGAAACTGAAGGTTACCTGTGAAAGGTGAGAGAGGGGTTGGGAGGGGCACGGTAGGAATGAGACATTTCCTTTTATGTCTTTTTATATTATTTTAGGTTTTGAACCACGTATCTTACAAATTTCAAAAAGTTTTAAATTAAAAATTCTCACTCAGTATGATCTCCTCCTATGCTCCCACACATGCCTGAAATCCTGTTTCTTTCGAATTGTTTCCCTAATCCCTTATAAATCCAGATTAAATATTCTGGGTTATGTTCACTTGAGACTAAATAGTCTCTATCTCAGCCTATTTTAGGTAAATAACGTTAATGAGTACTTTGGGTCTATTTCTTTTCCCTTAGCCTTTCTTCTGTTTAAAAAAGAGGTTGTCATTGCCATTTACCTCAGAAAAATAAAGTAATTGTCCTATAAGACACTCCAGACTACTTTACTTTGCATGCTATGGGTGTGTTACTGTTATGATACGTTCAGCCTCCCCAGTCACACAGTCCTTCAAGCAAGGAATCCATGTCTTCTTCATCTACAGCTCAGTGCCTACACCCTGAACATAGTAAGTACTCAATAGAGTTTAACAATGACAGTAGAATTAGGTGATATTTTTGTAAGGTGGAATGATGGAACCCACTCTATAAATTTTAAAACTTTGCATACAACCAAACTGCCATGTCTTAGTCACCTTTGCAGAACACAGAAGAGTACCTTAGTAGATGTTCAGGAAATGTTTGCTGGGTGAAAGAATCTTTACCAAGTGAGCAGAGGCATGGTAATATGCTGACTAAATATTACCTAATGTACACTATTTTATGTAAATATTATATAAATATACTTGGTGTTTATTGAGCTTTACTAAGGGAATTATAAAGACTAGAATTAACAAGGAAAATCTAGAATACAAATTGAGAAGATAAGGAAGTTTTAAGTAGTGTTTTCTAAAGCAGAGTCTGAAAACTTTTTAGAATCTCATTATCAAGCTACTTTAGGCAGCACACACAGGGGAAGCCCTCTAAAAGATGGGCTTTGCCACCTTTTAAAAATGTGCACGGAGACCTGCGTGATAGGAATTAGCCATGCAATAAGCCTGGGAAAACAGTAAGCATCCCAGGTAGAGGAAACCACAAATGCAGACTCTGAAACAGGGTCAAGTAGAGGGATTGGCTTTTTAGAGAAAAAGAGAGGAAGCCGGTACGACTGGGGCAGAGTGAGCAGGGGGGAGAGTGGGAGGGGATGAGGTCAGAGAGCCCATGGAGCTCTAGAGACCCCTGTAAAAAGTTTGGGTTTGCTCTAAGAGCAATGAAAGACACAGGACTACAAAGGAGAGACATGATCTGATTCTGTATTTAAAAAACCCACTCTGGCTGTGGTAGCAAAGGGATTGTGGCGGACAAGAGCAGAGCAGGGAGACTACTCAGGAAACTAATGCAGAAATCCAGGCGAGAAATAACCATAATTGGAGTGAGGAAGTTAGCAGCAGAAATGAATGAATTCAGGATGTGTTCTGGAGATAAAACTAAACAGAACTTTCATTGGGTGCATTGCATTTGAGGGTGAGGAAAGAGGAATCAGAGAACAGATTAGCTTGAGCAACTGGATGCTATTTTCTTAGATAGGGAAAAACAAGATTGGGAGAAAAATCAAGACTTCTGTTTCACAGTATATTACATTTGAGATGCCCTTGATATATCCAAATGATATATGAGAGATGTCCAGTAGGTGGTTGAATATGTGAATGTCAAACTCAGGAGAGGGGAAGTAGAGAGGGAATACAAAAATTTAGGAGGCAGAGGAATAGAAATGCTATTTAAAATTGTGAGCGTGGATATAACACCTCAAGGAAAAGTGTAAATAAAGAGAAAAAGGGTCAGGACGGAGCCTGTTAGAATCAAGAATACAGAGAAGTCTCAGCAAATGAGCCTGAGAAGGAGCCAGTCAAGTAGGTGAGAAACCGGGAGATTGTGATGACATAAGAGGCTGTGAGAAGGAGGTGTATGTTTCAAGAAAGGAGTAGTCAATTGTGCTAAATGCTGCTGATAGGCCAAATAAGATACTACCACTAACACTACTATTACTAACAGCTAACATCTACTGAGCACTTACCATGTACCACAGTCTGTCCTAAATGCTTTACAGCTCTTAACACTTTGAATCTTCTTCGAGTATGGAAAAGAAACCATTAGATTTGGTGACACAGAGGTCAAATGAAGAGATCCTCATTCAACAATAATCTTCAAGTCCTGACTTGTTCCAGGCACTGCTTGAGGCATTGAAGATGAAAGACAAAGGTCCTGCCCTCATGACAGCAAGTAAACAAAAATATAATACAGTCAGATAAGTGTCTTGAAGAAAATGAGCAAGCCAAAGGGTGTTCTTTTTGGTACACGTTTATAGGAAGGTAACAAAACTTGAGGGAAGATGTCCTGAGAGAGGAAAAATTTGGCAAGTGAAATGATCCTGAAGTAGAAGCAAGGATGCCTATGTGGCTGGAGAGCAGCAACTACGGGCAGAGTGGTAGGACATGATCAATTTCAAGATCAGGTTAGTGACAAGGGCCAGACCAAGCAGGGCCTTGTAGGCCTGCTAAGGAGTTTAGATTACATATGCATGAGATGAGAACCCCCTCTGGAGGGCTGAGAGCAGGAGAGCTGCATATAATTTATGTTCTAAGGGATTCTCATTCCAATGAGTTGGGAGGTGGGGCAAGAGTGGAAGCAAGAGCCCAGGTGGGGGCTAGTTCAGTGGACCAGGCAAGAGATGATAGTGGCTTATGAAGATGAAGAAATTTTAGATGTTATGAAACAGTCATAGAAAGATAGCTCAAAGTTAGATTTGCTAATGGCTTGGAGGCAGGGTGTAAGAGAAAAACAGGTGCCAAGAATGATTCCAAGGTTTCTGAACACCAGGATAAATGAATAATGGCGCCATTTGCTGAATTAGAAAACGATGGCAGAGTAGCAAGATTGGGTGCCAGAGTAAGAGTTCAGTTGTGGACGTGTTAAGTTTTATGCGCCTAACAGATATTTAAGCAGGGATGCTTGGTTACAGATAATTGTTTATAAAACTCTGGAGTTCAGGGGAGAAGTTGAGGCTAGAGATAATTTGGGACATTATCAGCATATAATTAAAGCCATAGAACTGATGACATCATCTAGGAAATAAGGAAAGTTCTAGAAGACTCTGACAGGACTAAGCCCTCAGTCACTTCAACCTAAAGACTGGGAAGAGGAAGCTCCAGCAGAGGAAGCTGAGTCAGGAACAATCAATGAGGTAGGACAATGGAGGTGGTGGTATCCCAGAAGTCAGGTAAAGAAAGACTTCTAAGAAAGAAGTGAATGCATCAAATGAGTAGGATGAGGATGAAGAATTAACTATTGAATTTGGCAGGACAGAGGCCATTGTGACCTCAACAAAAGCCACTTTGGCTAAGTGGAGAGAGGGAAAGCTTAATTTAAGTGGTTTAGAGAATGGAAAAAGAGGACATGGAGAAAATGACTCAAAGACAACTATTTTGAGAAATGTTTCCTCTAAAGAAGAACAGAGAAATAGGAGTGATAGCTGGAGGGGTATAAGGAGTTATGGGAAGATTTGTTTGTTTTTTTAAAGATAGGAGTTACTGTGCAAGTTCCTGTGCTGATGGGGGTGAATCCAGGAGAGAGGGGAATACCATGATGTAGGACACAGAGGGGCTAATTTTAGGAACAAAGAGCTTAAAGCAGTTAAATGGGATGGGATCCAACACAGAGACTGAGAGAATGGCCTTTAAGAGGAGCAAGAACAGTTCATCAATTATTAACAGTAGAAAAAGTACAGTATATATATGTACAGATACTGGTGGTTTGGTAGGTTACATGGTGGAAAAATATGAAGATCTTTTGTAATTTCTTCTTAAAAAAAGTAAAGTCACCAGCTAAGAGTGAGGATGGAGGAAGGAATGTAGAAGGTTTGAGGAAAGAGAACACTAACCATGATTTCTGGGACACTTGGAAAATGAATTGACTAGGGAAATATGGTATGACTGCCAAGCAGCACTGAGAGCCCACTTGAAGTTCAAGGTCATAAATGTAATGATCAGTAAGCATAGTTGTTTGCATTTCTCTTGTCATTACCTGTTATTCAAGTGCAGGCAAGAGCTGGATTTATCCAGGCAAGAATGACAGAGGGAAAGAGAGGCAAGGGAATGATTCCACTGGTGGACCACAGAATATAAGGCGAGTAGGGAGAAACAGAACCTAAGGTAGTGATACATAATGAAAGATTAGTAGGATCAGCTGATGAGAGGTCCCTTTAAAGATGAATTTGATAAGAGGGGGTACATGGAGGAGTGAGCTGGAAAGACAGGACATGGTTAGAGATTAGAGTGCTTGAAATAGAGATTCTGTAAATCGTAAGGCAATTGAAAAGACTAGGGTAGTGGGTGACTAAGACGGGGTGAAGGACATGATCATTTGAAGCAAGGAGATCAAAGAACTGAGAAGCCAAGTGGATCACCCATGTGGATATGAAATCTCCATGCAAGATGACAAGGGTGGCCGTGGACAGAAAGGCAGTAAACTAGAGCAGTTTCAGTGGAGTAGAGGGGAAAGAGGCCCAGCCAGGTGGGTTGAGGACAGAATGAGAGGTGAGGAAATGGAGTCAGTGAGTATAAAAAACTCTTCAACAAGTTCTATGGTAAAAGAGAACAGAAAAATAGTGGTGATGATGGGGAAAGGACATGTCTGAAGAAGACATGGGGTCAAGAGTTTTTTCAAGATGAAAGATTCTAGAGTATATGTGTATGCTCAAGGGACTGATTCACTAGAAAGGGAAAAACTGATGCTGTACGAGAGAGGGGATAACCGTAGGAACAGGGTTCTTCAGGAAACAAGGTTGTAATTCAAAGCACAAGTGAAGAATTTGCTTTTCATAAGAAGAGGCACAATTCTTCTCTGAAATATGAGAAAAGACAGAATCCATGGGTACAGATGTGGGTAAGGCAACAGATTTGTGGTGAGAAAAGAGAGTTCATGATTGATTGCTTCTGTTTTCTCAATAAAGTGTAAGACAAAGTCTTCAACTGGGTGGGGGCCAAAGGTATGAAGGTTGGAAGAGAGTCAAGAAGGCCTTTAGTCATCATCTCAGAGACTGGGAAAACTAACTTACTAGGTGTTTACAGTGAACTTGCTATGCAGTGCCACGTGCCCAACTGAGATTTGTGGTAATGAAATTGAAGTAAACCAGTCAGTATGGTTGTGCAATTTTGTACAGCAAGAGTCAACCGCTTAGGTGGAGGAAGAGGGTAGATGGATGGCTGGGTTATACCACGGCTGGGGTTCTGTCAGAAGTATGGTGGATAGCGGGAGGGCCAGAGGATGGTAGAAGATGTTGTAAGGGAACAATGAAGTGACAGACCGTAGAATGGAGGCTGGGTGAGGAGGAGTCGGTGAGAACATGTGATAAAAATTAATTAGCGAAGGGATTGGAGGGCCAATGTGGACAAAGAATTGTTTTGGGCTGGGTCATCAGTGAGGGATCCTAAGTGAGCTGGTGTGGTCAGAGAAAGAATGTCTCATCAGCCCTGTTACCTGGTGAACTTGGTGAGGACTGAGCATATAGTGAGCACTGAGTAGATGTACTCTTTGAATATTTGCTCAATGAATGTTTTGTTTCCACATGGGATCATGTGCCAAACACTGACCAAAAGATTCTCACTTCAAGGATCTTTCCCGTTAGTAGGGAGAAAGATGAATGGTGTAATACAAAATCTTAAGCGCTATAATTGGGATAATGCACAGAAGGGTGCAATGACTAACTGTAAAGAAAAATTCAGAAGGGATTCAAAAGGAGGCACCAGTAAGTCGTCAAGGTCCGCTCAGGGGTGACAGTGGAGGAAGTGAAGGGATTCAGATTCACTTTCCCGTCAGAGTCCCTTTAAGTGCAGAGAGGTGACTGCAAAGCAGCAGGTAAATGACACCAGAATTATCTTCCTTGAAAACGCAGCAAGCTCTTGCATGCAACTCTTCACATTAGGACCCCCAGTCATGGGGGCGCGGGGTTGCTCCGTGCGGGGGAGGCGGGGGCAGCACCTACCGTTCAGGGAAGACTTCTGAAGCCGTGGCGGGAATCCGGTGATCAGGGATGGCGAGATTATCAGGGCGGCGCGGGGGAGCACCTCGGACCCGGCGGCCTCGTGGGGTTCGCGGGGCCGGTGGGGCCCCTGGGGCCTGCGGAACTTGTGGGGCTCATGAGACCCGCGGAGCTTGCGCGGTGCCCGGGACTCGCGGGGCTCGTGGGGTTCGCGAAGCTCCGACTCGTCACACTGCTCACTCGCGTCTCGCTTGTCTCGCTCGCGGTCGGCCTTCTCGGGGTTCTCGGGATCCTCGGGATCCTCGGAGTCCCCGAGCTCGTTGTGCACGTCGAGAATCCTGGGCACAAGAGGCTTCTGGAAGCCTTCGGAGCAAATGGATATTTCTGTGGTGTCCTGGCCGTCGGTCACCTCGGACAGCGCGGATAAACCTGAGAACTCTCGGTCCTGCATCCGTGCGGGAAGCTCCCAGGCGCGGTGGGCTCTCCGAGCCGCGAGGCAGGGCTGGGGGCCGCCCGCGCCCCTCCCCCAGACCCGCCCCGCCCCAACACAGCCCCGCCCCAGCAGGCGTTGTCCCGTTGCCAAGGAGACGCGCAGCTCCCCAAGGGCTTCGGGGAGCGCCCGGCGAGGCGAGGAGCCAGAGGCGAGTAGGGGGGACGGGGCGGGGGACAGAGATCCTGACCCTGTTCACTGTGTCAAGGTCGAGGACTTTCGCATGCCCAGGCCGTGGAGCAGAACACATCAGCTTCCAGTCTATTCCAGCCTCGTTACTGCAGAGCCAGGTCTCTGTTAGGTTTTAGAGGTGCCTGGGCACAGATTCTATACAAGCCTTTGTCCCCTGATCATGCTGGGAAAAGATGCCGAAACTGACAAGACCCTCAACCACTGGAACTGATTTTCTTCAATTTCTAGTCAATGCGCAGCAATCAGAATGAGTGGGGAGAGTGGGGGGTAATGACATTTGGTCCAAGCATTCAAGAAGAATCTCCAAGTTAGATTTTTGACTTTATCTCTATATGAAGTTCTACACGCAAGCACAAAGAAACACTAACAGGATTAAAATAAAACTATATTCATCTACAACTTGTGTCCCATTACAGGGCACACTATCTATTGAAGTATGCTATAAATCATTATTTTTGTAAGTCCTGTAATTATCTTGTGAACAGCACAACTGTATGCTTTGTGTGTACATTAATTTTTTAACTGTGATACTTTTTAAATACAATATACCACAATTTTTTTTTCCTTTTTATCTTTTTTCGTGACAGGCAACGGATCGCACCCCTCAGTGTCGTGCCCCTACCGGACCGGGACGGCAAGGGGATCGCAACCCTCAGTGTTGCGCCCGCACCTTGCTCAGCCAGTGAGCGGCCCGTGTGTATGTGGGATCCGAA
>NW_007735604.1:43888-48572 GCF_000696425.1 Galeopterus variegatus
AAAATCTAGAATACAAATTGAGAAGATAAGGAAGTTTTAAGTAGTGTTTTCTAAAGCAGAGTCTGAAAACTTTTTAGAATCTCATTATCAAGCTACTTTAGGCAGCACACACAGGGGAAGCCCTCTAAAAGATGGGCTTTGCCACCTTTTAAAAATGTGCACGGAGACCTGCGTGATAGGAATTAGCCATGCAATAAGCCTGGGAAAACAGTAAGCATCCCAGGTAGAGGAAACCACAAATGCAGACTCTGAAACAGGGTCAAGTAGAGGGATTGGCTTTTTAGAGAAAAAGAGAGGAAGCCGGTACGACTGGGGCAGAGTGAGCAGGGGGGAGAGTGGGAGGGGATGAGGTCAGAGAGCCCATGGAGCTCTAGAGACCCCTGTAAAAAGTTTGGGTTTGCTCAGTACGACTGGGGCAGAGTGAGCATGGGGGAGAGGAGGGGGGATGAGGTCAGAGAGCCCATGGAGCTCTAGAGACCCCTGTAAAAAGTTTGGGTTTGCTCTAAGAGCAATGAAAGACACAGGACTACAAAGGAGAGACATGATCTGATTCTGTATTTAAAAAACCCACTCTGGCTGTGGTAGCAAAGGGATTGTGGCGGACAAGAGCAGAGCAGGGAGACTACTCAGGAAACTAATGCAGAAATCCAGGCGAGAAATAACCATAATTGGAGTGAGGAAGTTAGCAGCAGAAATGAATGAATTCAGGATGTGTTCTGGAGATAAAACTAAACAGAACTTTCATTGGGTGCATTGCATTTGAGGGTGAGGAAAGAGGAATCAGAGAACAGATTAGCTTGAGCAACTGGATGCTATTTTCTTAGATAGGGAAAAACAAGATTGGGAGAAAAATCAAGACTTCTGTTTCACAGTATATTACATTTGAGATGCCCTTGATATATCCAAATGATATATGAGAGATGTCCAGTAGGTGGTTGAATATGTGAATGTCAAACTCAGGAGAGGGGAAGTAGAGAGGGAATACAAAAATTTAGGAGGCAGAGGAATAGAAATGCTATTTAAAATTGTGAGCGTGGATATAACACCTCAAGGAAAAGTGTAAATAAAGAGAAAAAGGGTCAGGACGGAGCCTGTTAGAATCAAGAATACAGAGAAGTCTCAGCAAATGAGCCTGAGAAGGAGCCAGTCAAGTAGGTGAGAAACCGGGAGATTGTGATGACATAAGAGGCTGTGAGAAGGAGGTGTATGTTTCAAGAAAGGAGTAGTCAATTGTGCTAAATGCTGCTGATAGGCCAAATAAGATACTACCACTAACACTACTATTACTAACAGCTAACATCTACTGAGCACTTACCATGTACCACAGTCTGTCCTAAATGCTTTACAGCTCTTAACACTTTGAATCTTCTTCGAGTATGGAAAAGAAACCATTAGATTTGGTGACACAGAGGTCAAATGAAGAGATCCTCATTCAACAATAATCTTCAAGTCCTGACTTGTTCCAGGCACTGCTTGAGGCATTGAAGATGAAAGACAAAGGTCCTGCCCTCATGACAGCAAGTAAACAAAAATATAATACAGTCAGATAAGTGTCTTGAAGAAAATGAGCAAGCCAAAGGGTGTTCTTTTTGGTACACGTTTATAGGAAGGTAACAAAACTTGAGGGAAGATGTCCTGAGAGAGGAAAAATTTGGCAAGTGAAATGATCCTGAAGTAGAAGCAAGGATGCCTATGTGGCTGGAGAGCAGCAACTACGGGCAGAGTGGTAGGACATGATCAATTTCAAGATCAGGTTAGTGACAAGGGCCAGACCAAGCAGGGCCTTGTAGGCCTGCTAAGGAGTTTAGATTACATATGCATGAGATGAGAACCCCCTCTGGAGGGCTGAGAGCAGGAGAGCTGCATATAATTTATGTTCTAAGGGATTCTCATTCCAATGAGTTGGGAGGTGGGGCAAGAGTGGAAGCAAGAGCCCAGGTGGGGGCTAGTTCAGTGGACCAGGCAAGAGATGATAGTGGCTTATGAAGATGAAGAAATTTTAGATGTTATGAAACAGTCATAGAAAGATAGCTCAAAGTTAGATTTGCTAATGGCTTGGAGGCAGGGTGTAAGAGAAAAACAGGTGCCAAGAATGATTCCAAGGTTTCTGAACACCAGGATAAATGAATAATGGCGCCATTTGCTGAATTAGAAAACGATGGCAGAGTAGCAAGATTGGGTGCCAGAGTAAGAGTTCAGTTGTGGACGTGTTAAGTTTTATGCGCCTAACAGATATTTAAGCAGGGATGCTTGGTTACAGATAATTGTTTATAAAACTCTGGAGTTCAGGGGAGAAGTTGAGGCTAGAGATAATTTGGGACATTATCAGCATATAATTAAAGCCATAGAACTGATGACATCATCTAGGAAATAAGGAAAGTTCTAGAAGACTCTGACAGGACTAAGCCCTCAGTCACTTCAACCTAAAGACTGGGAAGAGGAAGCTCCAGCAGAGGAAGCTGAGTCAGGAACAATCAATGAGGTAGGACAATGGAGGTGGTGGTATCCCAGAAGTCAGGTAAAGAAAGACTTCTAAGAAAGAAGTGAATGCATCAAATGAGTAGGATGAGGATGAAGAATTAACTATTGAATTTGGCAGGACAGAGGCCATTGTGACCTCAACAAAAGCCACTTTGGCTAAGTGGAGAGAGGGAAAGCTTAATTTAAGTGGTTTAGAGAATGGAAAAAGAGGACATGGAGAAAATGACTCAAAGACAACTATTTTGAGAAATGTTTCCTCTAAAGAAGAACAGAGAAATAGGAGTGATAGCTGGAGGGGTATAAGGAGTTATGGGAAGATTTGTTTGTTTTTTTAAAGATAGGAGTTACTGTGCAAGTTCCTGTGCTGATGGGGGTGAATCCAGGAGAGAGGGGAATACCATGATGTAGGACACAGAGGGGCTAATTTTAGGAACAAAGAGCTTAAAGCAGTTAAATGGGATGGGATCCAACACAGAGACTGAGAGAATGGCCTTTAAGAGGAGCAAGAACAGTTCATCAATTATTAACAGTAGAAAAAGTACAGTATATATATGTACAGATACTGGTGGTTTGGTAGGTTACATGGTGGAAAAATATGAAGATCTTTTGTAATTTCTTCTTAAAAAAAGTAAAGTCACCAGCTAAGAGTGAGGATGGAGGAAGGAATGTAGAAGGTTTGAGGAAAGAGAACACTAACCATGATTTCTGGGACACTTGGAAAATGAATTGACTAGGGAAATATGGTATGACTGCCAAGCAGCACTGAGAGCCCACTTGAAGTTCAAGGTCATAAATGTAATGATCAGTAAGCATAGTTGTTTGCATTTCTCTTGTCATTACCTGTTATTCAAGTGCAGGCAAGAGCTGGATTTATCCAGGCAAGAATGACAGAGGGAAAGAGAGGCAAGGGAATGATTCCACTGGTGGACCACAGAATATAAGGCGAGTAGGGAGAAACAGAACCTAAGGTAGTGATACATAATGAAAGATTAGTAGGATCAGCTGATGAGAGGTCCCTTTAAAGATGAATTTGATAAGAGGGGGTACATGGAGGAGTGAGCTGGAAAGACAGGACATGGTTAGAGATTAGAGTGCTTGAAATAGAGATTCTGTAAATCGTAAGGCAATTGAAAAGACTAGGGTAGTGGGTGCCCAAGACGGGGTGAAGGACATGATCATTTGAAGCAAGGAGATCAAAGAACTGAGAAGCCAAGTGGATCACCCATGTGGATATGAAATCTCCATGCAAGATGACAAGGGTGGCCGTGGACAGAAAGGCAGTAAACTAGCCCAAGACGGGGTGAAGGACATGATCATTTGAAGCAAGGAGATCAAAGAACTGAGAAGCCAAGTGGATCACCCATCTGGATATGAAATCTCCATGCAAGATGACAAGGGTGGCCGTGGACAGAAAGGCAGTAAACTAGAGCAGTTTCAGTGGAGTAGAGGGGAAAGAGGCCCAGCCAGGTGGGTTGAGGACAGAATGAGAGGTGAGGAAATGGAGTCAGTGAGTATAAAAAACTCTTCAACAAGTTCTATGGTAAAAGAGAACAGAAAAATAGTGGTGATGATGGGGAAAGGACATGTCTGAAGAAGACATGGGGTCAAGAGTTTTTTCAAGATGAAAGATTCTAGAGTATATGTGTATGCTCAAGGGACTGATTCACTAGAAAGGGAAAAACTGATGCTGTACGAGAGAGGGGATAACCGTAGGAACAGGGTTCTTCAGGAAACAAGGTTGTAATTCAAAGCACAAGTGAAGAATTTGCTTTTCATAAGAAGAGGCACAATTCTTCTCTGAAATATGAGAAAAGACAGAATCCATGGGTACAGATGTGGGTAAGGCAACAGATTTGTGGTGAGAAAAGAGAGTTCATGATTGATTGCTTCTGTTTTCTCAATAAAGTGTAAGACAAAGTCTTCAACTGGGTGGGGGCCAAAGGTATGAAGGTTGGAAGAGAGTCAAGAAGGCCTTTAGTCATCATCTCAGAGACTGGGAAAACTAACTTACTAGGTGTTTACAGTGAACTTGCTATGCAGTGCCACGTGCCCAACTGAGATTTGTGGTAATGAAATTGAAGTAAACCAGTCAGTATGGTTGTGCAATTTTGTACAGCAAGAGTCAACCGCTTAGGTGGAGGAAGAGGGTAGATGGATGGCTGGGTTATACCACGGCTGGGGTTCTGTCAGAAGTATGGTGGAT
>NW_007735604.1:48713-75641 GCF_000696425.1 Galeopterus variegatus
CCTGCTGCCGCTTGTTTGTCGATGTAGGATCATTGTTGAAAGAATTATTCACCTTTTGTTGTTCTTGGAAATGCAATTAATACTCTGGTATCACAGCGCACAGCTCTCAGGGTCGTGCTGTCTCCTGGCACGGCCACTCCAGACCCGTCGCCATCTTGGGAACTCCCTTAGACTTATTCAATTTTTGTTGCTCTTGGAAATGCAAATAGCACTCTGGCAGCACAGCTTCAAGGACACAGAATCCAACCACAGAATCTCGTCAGCACCGTGGAGCAACCAACTGATCTTTAACAAAGGCAAAAAGAACATACATTGAGGAAAAGAGTGCCTCTTCAATAAGTGGTGCTTGGAAAATTGGACATCCATATATGCAGAAGAATGAAACTAGACATGCATCTCTCACCATATACAAAATTAACTCAAAATGGATTAAATGTTTAAATAAAAGACCCAAAACTATGAAACTGCTAAAGGAAAACATAGAGGAAACACTTCAGGAAGTAGGGCTGGGCAAAGACTTTATGAATGAGACCCCAAAAGCACAAGCAGCAAAAGAAAAAATAAATAAATGAGATTATATCAAACTAAAAGCTTCTGTACAGCAAAGGAAACAATCAATAGAATGAAAAGGCAACCTGTAGAATGGGAGAAAATATTTGCAAACTATACATCTGACAAGAGACTAATATTCAGAATATACAAGGAACTCAAAAAACAAACAGTAAGAAAACAAACAAAACAATTCAAAAATGGGCAAAAGAGCTGAATAGACATTTTTCTTTTTTTTTTTTTTTCCCTTTTGTCTTTTATCGTGTCCGGCAACGGATCACAACCCTCAGTGTCGCGCCCATACCAGACCGGGACCGGCAACGGGATCGCAAACCTCGGTGCTGCGTCCGCACCTTGCTCAGCCAGTGAGCGGGAACCGGTCTGTGTGTGGGATCCGAACCCTCAGCGGGAGCGCCTCCGTGCTCCCAAGTGGTGCACTGTAGCAGTGCGCCACCGGGCCGGTCCTGAATAGACATTTTTCAAAGGAAGACACACACATGGCCAACAGGTATTTGAAAACGTGCTCAACATCACTAATCATCAGGGAAATGCAAATTAAAACCATATTGAAATATCATCTCACCCCAGTTAGTCTGGCTATTATCAAAGAGACTGAGAATAACAAATGCTGGCAAGGTTGCAGAGAAAGGGGAACGCTCCCACACGGTTGGTGGGACTGTAAATTAGTACAGTCACTATAGAAAACAGTATGCAGGTTTCTCCGACAACTACAGAGAGAACTACCATATGACCATATTCTGTGTATACACCCAAAGTAATGGAAATCATCATGCTGAAGGGATACCTGAACTCCCATGTTCATCACAGCTCTATTTACAACACCCAAGACATGGAACCAACCTATATGTCCATCGATGGAGGACTAGATTAGGAAAATGGGGTATATATACACAATAGAGTGCTACTTAGCCATAAAAAAGAATGAAATTCTGCCATTCTCAGTAACAGGGATGAACTTGGAGAAAATTATGTTAAGCAGAATAAGCCAGGCACAGAAAGAGAAATACTGCATGGCCTTACTCATAAGTGGGAGCTAAGAGAGAAAGAAAGAAGGAAAGAAAGACCACAGTGGTGTGTTGTACTTTCAGAGAGACAGAACAGAGCTAGGGTTCCTGGGGGTGAAGGGGGAAGGAGAGGAGGGTTCAGGGAGAGGTTGGGTGGGGGACACAGGGAATAATTACAATTTGAGGTGGTGGGCATGCTAGTAGTATTGATCTGATCACCACATCTTGGGCAGAGGTGTTGACAGTCAGCTCTGTGCCCTATGAATATCTTCTCAAGGGCTTATGGCTTATGCAAACAGTGTAATATAAATCTCCATCTCTCACAGCCACTGTGTGTTCTCTCTGTGCAGCTCTTGGGACTTTGTATCTCTGTCTTGGTTTTTCTCAGTGGCCCTTTGCTGGTTAGTGAGAGAGAAGACATCGTTTTTCCACTTGAGAACACACTAGAAACCTGTGGAATAAAGTCCATTTTTGTCTTTCTCTCACTAACATCAATCTTTATGCTTCTATAGGCAATTATCCCATAGTAGTTACAAGGGTAAACAATGAGATGTTCAAATTAGGACGTTTTCCAGAAGCCCTCTGAGCCGATGACTCCCTCAGTTGACTTACTTACAGAATTCCAGTGTGACACTTGCCAATCAGGTGTTTAACCTGAGAACAGGGTTTCTTTCCCCTCGATTTCCGTTTCCCCCCCCCTTTTTGATTTGCAGCATCTCAACATTGAAGAGTAATTTGGAGTCACTGACTGACTTTAACCGTATCCTGTACATAGTATCCACATTAATTAGTAAAGTCCTCTTCAGAAAAACCTTGAACAGGTTTGTTTGTGTTCACTAGAAACCTAGCATGGATAAAGAACTAATAAGGAAACCTCATATCTCCATGTTATTTTTTTTCCCATTTAACATCGATGACTTCCTACAGGAAACTCCAAAATGTTTCCTTCAAGAAACATTAATTTGTGCATACAAAATTCTACACTGACCTGTTTGTGAGAGAAACCTAGCATGAATAAAGAACTAATAAGGAAACCTCATATCTCCATGTTATTTTTTTTCCCATTTAACATCGATGACTTCCTACAGGAAACTCCAAAATGTTTCCTTCAAGAAACATTAATTTGTGCATACAAAATTCTACACTGACCTCACTGTGGTCTTGAGGTTGTGTTATAACCATGACCTAGGAGTGATTATACTGATGCATGACAGAAGAAATTTGCAGTGTTCCAATCCTCAAGGACACCAAGTGACTGACTACTCAGGAAGTAGGTGGCATAGTCATCTTTCATTTCTTTACTATCTTCCTTTTTTTCTAACATCTCGAATTCCTCCTTGAGTTTCTCTCCAAGCTCCAGTTTTCTTTTTTTTTTTTTTGTCTTTTTTCGTGTCCGGCAATGGATCGCAACCCTCAGTGTCGCGCCACCGGACCAGGACCGGCAACGGGATCGCAACCCTTGGTGTCGCGCCTGCACCTCGCTCAGCCAGTGAGCACCGGACCAGGACCGGCAATGGGATCGCAACCCTCGGTGTCACGCCTGCACCTCGCTCAGCCAGTGAGCGGGAACCGGTCTGTATGTGGGATCCGAACCCTCGGCGGCGGGAGCGCCGCCGCACTCCCAAGCGGCGCACTGTAGCAGTGTGCCACCGGGCCGGCCCCAAGCTCCAGTTTTCTGTTCTACCTCACAGAGAGCTCCTTCACAGTCTCCTTCACAGGTTCCTTTCCCTCTGTTAGCCTTTAAATGCAGGTGCTCTTCAGTTTTCCTTGCTCAGTCTCCTGCTTATTCTCTTTCTTCTCAGCCCCGTTCATTTCAAGCTTGCATTGCCACCTCTCTGCATGAGACCCTAACCCCTGACACTGGCAATGGTCTTTCCTGAACTCCAGACAGGAATCCCCAGTCTGGCCACACATCCTGTCAAAGTCACCACCCCAGCCTAAACCCAGTCCTCCCCCATACCTCCTTTTTGTTTACTGACTTAACCATCCTACTCATCTCAGTTTATAAAATATCTTTCTCACTTTCATTCCACTGGAAGTAGATAGTACTTAAAGGAGGAAAAGATTTAAAGACTTAAAGCACTTAAAGGAGGGAATGATTGTCTTGAACTGGGAGACTTGGGGAAGCCTCCAAAGAAGAAGTGGCATTGGGCTGGGCTTTAACAGAGGTGGAGATTAAGGTGGGTAGAGATGAGGGGTGGAAAGGAGTTTTTCAGATAGAGGATAAAGAGGTACAGAGGCCATATTTCAGGTACAGGAGAGTGATCTGCAGTGGCTAGAAGCGACTGCAGAAAGGAAGAGCAGTTTGAGGTAGAACCATGAAGAATCATGAGTTTATAGTAAGAAGTATGACTTGAAATAAGAATCCCTGAGAACCCAACAAAGGCTTCCTAGTCGAGTGTCTGAGTTTGTTTAGACTGCTGTAACAGAATACCATAGATGACTTATAAATGACAGAAATTTATTTCTCACAGTTCTGGATCCTGCAAAGTCCAAGATCAAGACACTGGCAGATTCTGTGTCTGCTGAGGGCCTGCTTCTTGGTTCATAGATGGCTGTCTTCTTGTGGAGTCCTCACATGGTGGAAAGGGCAAAGGAGTTCCGTGGAGTTTCTTTTCTAAGGGCACTAAGCCCTCATGACCAAATCACCTCCCAAAGTCCCCACCTCCAAGTATCATCATATATTTGGGATTAGGTTTCAACATATGAATTTTGATGGGACTCAAACGTTCAGTCTATAGCACAAGAGTAACATCATTTGAACTCATAATCTATTTTGTTGCAACCCATAGCTTATCTTCCCCAGGAAACTTTAAGTCCTTGGGTAACATTGTACACGCATGCTGCCTGCTCTGCTTTTCTCTGATTTTTCTCTGTATTCCCCAGCAAGTTACCCAGAACACTGGAATTCAGTAAGTGATGATGAGATAGATAAAAGAGTCATCTAAGTATAATGGTAGAGTGAGCACAGACAATACACTGCTACAGAAATAAATGTTACACTTAGTACTTGAACTTCTTAAGCATTCAGGCTTCCCATCTAACCATCCCACTTCTCACTTATCCAAGCCCCTTCTCTACTCAGCTAACCAGTCCTGCATGTCAGACACTAAGGACATAAAAGAGTAAGGCCCCAAGAAGCTCTCTGTGAGAATCAGAATAGCATGTAGACAAACTCTGAAATATGCTGCAAAGAGTGTTTTAAGGGAAGAGTATCTACAGTTGCATGAAAACACACTAAAAAGAACCAGCTACCTGGAATGACATCTGAGCCATACAAATAATTCATTCAAAAAATGTTTTTTCTTATGTGCACGGAGCTGGAGGTATCCTGTGTGGGATATACACCGAGTCAGGACCCCTGTTCCTAAGACCTCTTAGTCTAATTGATAATAAAATACTCTCACTTATTGAGCTACTGCCATTATCTCATAGACCCTCACATAAAGTCTTTATACAGACAAAGAAACTGAGATTCAGAGAATATAGGTAGGTGACTTGTCCAATTGGAGTTTGGATTGGTTCCAAAGCTCATGCTTTCTTTACTATACAATGACTCTTGGAAACAGAAAATAGAAAGATGTACTATGTGTTGTGAATACTTAGATGAGGAATTAAGTAGGGGGGAGTCATGGAAGTCTTCTCAGAGGGGATAGGGTTTTATAGCAGAAGAGAAACAGGATGGCTGTTATTTGTTATTTGCTCTAATGAAAAAATTTTGATATCAAAAGCTAGTGATAGAATATTTTTCGCTAATCCTGCCATATACTCAAAGGAGCACAGAAGAGCAATTTTACTAATGTGTTCCATTTGGATACCTGAGGTTGTATGCAGAAGTGATTTAAGGGTGGCATTTCCAGAAGAGTTTACTTGCACCAACAAAATCTGCTGCCCAAGGCCTCTTCTCTCATAACAGAAGCAAAAATGTTTGGGACTCAAAGTTCACTACATTTTGTTACAGAAAACAAAGCCAAGGCAGTAGGGAAGGCAGGCTCATCTTTTATTTGTCACCCAAACATTGCTCAACTGATACAAATCAACTTATTAGCACTGGGTTTGAGATACACATTTGAGCCTGTATGTATAAAAGGCCAGTCACAGTCCCTGTAGCCTGAATAATTCATGTTGTTTGTCATGGCTCTTTTAAGCCTTTCTGTTAAACTTGAAGATTAGCTTTTTCTTTTTTTTTCTTTCTTAAACAAAGGTTATTTTGAGTCAACTTTGAGTAATTCCTCAAGCCGTACTGTTCAACTGATTTTAGTATTTTCAGGATTTGGAAGCAGGTTGCTGCCGGTTCTTAGGCCTGCTGTATTATTCAACGCCTAGTGAATGATGAAGAGGTTGAAAGCCTAGAAGGCTATTTTCTAATTTCTCAAGGGTCTCTTTACCGCCTAATTTTCTTTTCGTCAATGTTACTTACTGAATAACTCCAGTCAACTGCTTTGGTATTGTAGCTTGCTCTTATTTTGACAGGTAATAAATGTCAGCATGGGGAGGGTAAAAGATCCTGGCCTAAAATTTAATAATATTGTTTATTTGAAATTGGCTCCACTTTCATCACACTGAGTGTCGCAGGGGACAAGACCTTTACTCAGCCATCTTGATGAGATCCCTGGGGTCCACATCGGCCTCCCTAGGATTTTCAATGTGTGCAAGAGATGAAAAGATTTTTAAGATCTAAGAAGCAAAGTGATCCATTATTTATCTTGCAAATCATATTATATTTTGTGTTTTATAGGCACAATAAGCATATTAATGTGCAGTCTATCAAAGACATAGGAACAAAGATGTTAAATCAATATGTCCTATATTGCCTAGCACGAAAGAATCATTCCTGCTTGGAAGGAAGGAAGATTAAAGTGGGAAGTCATAGAGGGCAAACATGTGGAAGGGCAAATCTCAGTAGCCCTTTCTGTACCACAATGACCACGACACATCAAACCAAGCACTCTTTCACACTGAGCTCAGATGTAGCTCAGAATCCTTCTCAACACAGTCTACTAGGAAGCCACTGCCAATCTCAAGCTGTGATGCCAGAGGAAAATTTTAGCCATCCCTGATCCTTTGGGTAAATTATGTTCACCCAAGAGGCCACCTTAGAGGTATTCCCTATTGAACACCATATTCAAATAATCTAATAATATGAGGAGTTTCCATGTAACTCTTTCAGCACTGGTAGTAGCATCAGTATTTCATCTCATTAGTTACAAGTTTACAGCATTGTCATCTAGTTTACTTCATTAATAACTATTTTAGCTCATAAATAGCAGACTCCCCACCTGCTTTGAAGCTTTTGGTCGAGAGCTCTTTGTTGGCTCTCCTGACTTTCAGTAATTGTATCCTTGATCTGTACCTTCCAGAGCTTCTAAGTTTTGTATAAGCCCCTAATTCTTATCTCAAATCTTTCATACCTTGAATAAAGAGTGGTTTCTGTTTCCCTGTCTGAACTGCAGGCAAACAAGAGATACTAGATTTTATAGTCTAAAAAGTGCAGACGTTGTTCTATTATTTTGAGTTCTAAATATGGTAGCCCTTTATCCACATATTATTCCCGTGACTGTGCCTTTCAGCATGAGATTTCATGACAGTTATTATCTTATACTAGTATAACACTAAGGGTTAAGTTGTATTCTCTTAAGAAGGTTTTAGCTTTTTGAGAGTTGAAGTAAGAACTACACAGTATTTCTATTCACCTCTGACCTTGTGGCTTTCAAAATTTATGAACAGCCCATTGAAAGAATCTCTTATTTCAAACTAGGGCTAGAAAACATTTCTGTCATTCAGGTTAATGACATCAAATGTCAACTTTATGGCCTCACCCAAAGAGTAGTGCAATAGAGATAAACAAACATATCACCTTCAGTACTGTGGGTTTCTTCTATTTGCCACCTGCAAATGAATAAGTATGCCAGCTTGTCTATCGACAACTTGGCCTCACCACTAGCCTCCTAAGGTCTCTTCTCTTTTGCAGAGAAGACTACATCCCTGAATCCCCTGTCCTATATAGTTTTGGATTAGAGTTGGCCAATAAGAAGCACACATGTAAGACCTGGAACATGAAAGATAAGGAGAAGCCTTTATTTTCTCAAGGTAGCTATAGTCAGACATGTGGGCAGAGGTGTTTCACAGCAGCTGTCTGGTGAGCTGATGAAAAGCATGCTTCATGACTGCAGAAAGAGGGAGTCAGAGAGAATTTCCCAGTCTTGAAAATGACAGGAGGCTCTGGGTGAGCTCTACAGAGTCACCTGCTTCAAAGCTTTTGGCTGAGATCTGTGTGCCATTCTCAACCTTTACTCTCCCTGAGCTCCTAACATTTGTATAAACCCCTAATTCCTATCTTAAATTTGTCACAACTGAAATAAAGAGTGGCATCTCTTTCCCAGTCTGAACCCTGCTGATACAATAAGTAAATGAATGAGTGAATTCTCAGAATACAAAACGTAGCATTATTCTAGATTATTCATCACAGTATGAATGCGATTGAGACACAGACATTCGCCGCTGAGCAAATGTTTATGAGATTCCCATATTTCTATTCTCCCTTGTAGTTGACAGAAGCTATGTGACAACTTTTGACCATTGGGCCTATTGGAAGCATAAATGATGGATCATTTCAGCACCAAGGCATCTAAGAGCTTCTTGTGCTGTCTCCACACTCTATACCCTCCACAGAGGTCCTGTGTTCTGATGGCACAGCTACAAGATGGTAGCACTTCCCTGAGCCTGGGTCCCTGAATGCTATGAGGAGCAGAGTGACATTATTGATCTATGCCAAACATGTAACATAAACAAGAAACAAACCATTGGTGTATGAAAGCTGTGAGATTCTGTCAAATTTGTTTCCACAGCTGATCCTAGATTAACCTGACTATTTCAGGGGCGTAAGACCTACTTTTTAAGATACAATGGAGCCCATTTCCTATATTTCGAAGCTATAAATGCACCTTCTTAATGAAATATACTGTATTATTATTAAAAGAATCCTACTGACTTTGTAACAAATTCATACAAATACAAGTTAAAAAAAAGAGTAAAAAGGAAATCAGAAATAGTATGTGCCAATATATAAATGTGTGTGTATATATATACACACATATACATGTAAAGTGCTCATTCAGTTTTTAAGAACTTACAAAGTGACTAACTGATAAATGGATATAGGACACAAAAATATAATTCGCACAGTGAAAATATAAATTCCAAGAAAAAGTATTTTCCTTTATGAGTAATAAATATGCAAATTGAAATAAGCTATCACTTTAAAGTTATGAAATTGCCAGTTAAGTTATCTGCTTTAAAAGGATACTACCTCGAGTTGGTTGGGTTATGGGAAAACGTGTTCGCCCATGTTTTGGGAGTGGTAGTATAAACCTGTGTTTTTGGAAAGGAATTTGACAAAAAAAGTGACACAGAAATGGTCATAATCTTTGCCCTGATAATTCTACTCTGAAGTGGAAGAAAGTGAAATATACAAACAAATTTGTTGCCAAATTTGTGTATACAATAATGTAAAAGTGGAAATAGACAAATTTAGATATCCATGGTTTTATTAACATTATGTGATGTCACATAATTATTAGAAAGACACTATAAGGTAGGTTCTCAAGCTGAGCATGCATCAGAATCACCAAGAGCGTTTATAAAAACACAGATTACTGGCCCCGGCATCCTGTTAAAGTTTCTGATTCAGTAAGTCTGTGGTGGGAACTAAGAATTTTCATTTCTAATAGGTGTCTGGGTGATGGTTGGTCCAACGACTACATTCTGAGAACTCCTGGTATAAGGATTATAAAATGTAAGTTAATATTTATAATATAATGTTAAGTAAGGAAAAAGAAACATTGAAATCATGCACTAAGTTGTACCTACTTAATAATGTGGATACATTTTAGTTAAGAGCATGGAATGAGGCGTCAACCTCATAGCAATTCTAGCTCTATGGGTATTATGGGCCCAGTGGTCTGGCCCTACAAACTCTTCAAGAGTCTCTAACCATCCTTGAGATCTGAAAGATAAAAAAGAACTAGCAAAATATACAGTGAAAACTGCAAGATGAAAATAAGAAGTATTTAATTAAGAATCTAAAAAAACCCCACTGAGCTCATTAGTCAATTGATAGGTAGTTCTTAATTAAAATGTGTGTATAGTTAAGTATATTTGCTATGGTGTAGGGTGGGACCTCTAAAGGTAAGGAAACTGATTGGGGGAGGTGATGGGTCAATAGTTTCTATACCCTAATCTCAATTAGGTCAGACACTAATCAATGACAGAGGAAGAGTCCCATGTTACCTTCATCTAACTGCCATTCGTCAATAGGCTTCAGTCACACCGTCTTCCTCTGAATGATGTTGGTCACTCTTTATTCTAGGGAGGGTCTACTCTCCACACGACAGCTACAACACAGATTAAATAAGATATGTCACCAGTTACACCTCTACAATGGCCTCCTATAGAAATTTTTGGGGAAAAAAATCCAAATTCTACAAGCACAATGACCACGCACCCTGGTTTGCCTGAATCAAACTTGATTTTTACCTGCTGTTGTGGATTAGCTGTCAATAACACTCAAAAGAGTTCCGGTTTGGATAATGAGACTAAGGATAAGAGTAGAGTTGCTGGATAAAAAACAAAATACCAAATGTGGCATGAGATATACTAAATTACTTTTTGTTTATCTGAAAATCAGTTCTTTTTTTTTTGTCTTTTTCGTGACCGGTAAGGGGATCACAACCCTCGGTGTGGTGTCGCCCGCACCGCGCCCAGCCAGTGAGAGCACCGCACCGGCCATTCCTATATAGGATCCGAACCCATGGCGGGAGCGTCGCTGCGCTCCCAGCACCGCACTCTCCCGAGTGCGCCTTGGGGCCGGCCCTGAAAATCAGTTTTAACAGGGTGTCCTATACTTTTATTTGCTAAATCTGGCACCCCTATTGACACTACACAAATACCCTAGGTGTTATGTCCCTGCCTACCACTCTGCTGTCATTGCTTCTCCGTCCTCCTGCTCCTGCCCTGATTTTTTTTTTTTTTTTTTTTTTTTTTTGACATAGAGTGGACGTCCATGCTTATTCTCTCCTCTGGACCTTGCACCTGCTTTTTGATCTCCCTGGATTGTTCATCTTCTTATTCTCACTTAGCTTAGTCCTTCTGATCAATCAGGTCTCAGCAGATGTCAGCTCAGAAAGACATTTACTGATCACCCCAGGAAAAGAAGCCCCAATACCCTCTCCTGTCATAATCTAATATAACAGCATACATTAACTTCTGTCACTATGTAAAATAACAGCACACATTTATGTTAGAAACCTGCCTCTTCTGTCAAAGGAGATGGTAACATGACCCTCACAGGGTTGTTGCACAGTTCAGTTAGTCTGAATGCACCATTTATGTTGTCAGGAACTAACACTATGCCCCCAGCTGTTTCTGATACCTACCTGGAAACCTGGTGGCCACTCAAGCCTATCCAAGACTGCTACCAGCTCTTCTATACAGATCTGCCTGCCCCCTCATTTCTAGGAGCCAAGAAAGAAATTCACATACTCACAGAATTACCTCTCAGCCATGGTGGAGCCACAGGACACAAAGGAGGAGAAGAAAAAAGCCCAGAAGAAATCCTGCCAGGCCTGGCTCACAGCCAGTGCATTCCAAGTGACAGGTCTTCAGAGCAGCACCAAAAGCAACTACCAGGATCGCAGGCTGCCCCCCGTCCAAGAGGTGAATGAGGTCTACAGTGAGGAGCAGGGCCCCAGGTGGGGTGTCCACAGAGACCTCTCTCTTCCTAACTTACTTGTTCTTCTGATTCAGGTGTGGAAGGAAAACACACTGTTCGCTAATATGCGGAGCCTGTGTTGGATCGAGAGAGGTGGAGCTGGGACCAGTGGCAGCTGGACTCACACCAGCCCACTCAGTTTTCACTTGGTCTTCCTTTGTTTTATGATCTCTGGGATCCCTCCGGTGTATAAACTTTTTAATATCTAGGCTAACTGGTGAACAATCCCGCTGGTAACAACAACAACAAAAAAAATAGAGCTTTGGAAATCTATTTACCTTTGCTTATTAAAACAACTCATTTTTCACCCATCACAAGGGCAGAAAAACAAAAACAAAGACAAAAACAAAAACAGTGTTGGGAAGGATGGGGGAAAGAGGCATTCTCACCCCGTGCTGGAGAGAGCAGACACTGGTCCAACTTCCCAAAAGGCAACTTGGCCTCATGGATTAACAACTTAAAAATGTTCACACCGTCTGACCCAGTAATTTTACTAGGGGTGTTTAAACTCAGAAAACAGACAAGTGTGAAAGATATATACAGGGATATATATACCATGCAATGTGGTAAGGAATAGGGAAGAAGGGAAAACCACGTTAAATGCCCAATGCTGATGATCTGATGACATTAAATATGGTACAAAGTGCAAAGAAATACTATGCAGCATCAGACATTATTAACATATCTTTACTAGCATGAAAAGATTGCTATGACTTATTGGCGAGAGAAAAACGCAGGCTATAGGCTGTAGTAAATAACACACACAAAATATTTTAGTGATGTATATTACCTAAAAAGATTGAGAAAGATAAACACCAAAAATGTGAACAATGGCAAATCTCTTGGGATGGGCTTCAGGTGATTTAACTTTTTTCTCTGTCTGTATTCTCTAATTTGTATATAGCATCTGGGTTGCAAACATAATAAACAAACCTGTAAATGGGCACACAGGCTGCTCCCTTGTTGGTCCTTCTACCCCTCCAGCCCTTTGATCTGTGTTCACTGAGCAGCCTCATGTGCCAGAAGCTTTGGCCAATATACTTTGTGATTCTCTTAACACCCCAGGAGGGAAGGGAGGGATTACCATGATCCCTGCTTCATAGTCAAGGGGAGTGGGGCTCCCCAGAGCAAAGGTACTTGCCCAGATCACTCAGTAAATTAGGGCAGGGCAACAAAAAAGACAAATAGCCCAATTTAAAAATGGGCAGAGGATATGAAAGAAGATATACAAATGGCCAATAAGCACACAGAAAAGACACTGAACATAAGTCATGACAGAAATGCAATGTGGTACCACACATTGCACAGTGAGATACCACTTCACACCCACTAGGATGACTCTAATTTTAAAAATGGACAATAACAGTTTTGTCGAGGATGTGGAGAAAATGGAACCTCATACACTGCTGTGGGAATACAAACGGTACAGCCACTTGGCAGTTCTTCAACAAGTTAAACATACAGTCACCATATGACTCAGCAATTCTACTTCTAAGCATATATGCAAAAGAATTGATAACATTTTCCCACACAAACATGAAAGTTCACAGAAGCATTATTGATAAGAGCCCAAAAGTGGAAACAACACAACTGTCCATCAACTCATGAATGGATAAACAATATGTAGTATTTCCATATGATGGAATATTATTCAGCCATAAAAAAGAATGAAGTACTGATTAATGCTACAACATAGATGAACCTTGACAACTTTATGCTACGTGAAAGAAGCCAGTCAATAAAGACCTCATATTGCATATGATCCCATTTATATGAAATGTTTAGAATAGGCAAATCCACAGAGACACAAAGTAAAACAGTGTCTGCCAAGGGATGGGGTAAGTGGGAACCGGAAGGTATAACATTTCTTTTGGGAGTGATGGAAATGTTTTGGAATTAGAAGTGATAATTGTACAACATAGTTAATATATTAAAAACCATTTATGTATACATTTTAAAATGGTGAATTTTATATGAATTATCTCTCAATAAAAAAAAAAAATCTGACTGCAAGAAGAAAAAAATTAGGGCAGGGACCCAAGACCCAGGGCGGTGCGTTCACAGAACCTGAGCTTCTCCAGACCCCACTGGCCCGCTTGCTTACACCCTCTGGGAACGGAATCCTGTCCCTTATCAAGGCCTCAGAGATGAAGGAAGATTCCCAATCCTAACCATATATTCCCTTTTCTAGGAGGGACCCAATTTTCCAGCGGAGAACCATGCATAGTCACCTGCCAAGCATGGGCTGGTCTGCTATGTGCAGGGATGGGACAGAAAGCTGGGGGCCAACTAGCCACAGTGAAACTGCACAGCACTCACAGGGGCTGCAGCTGGCAACTCACCTTAAACACACCTCTGATTTCTCCAAGTATGTTCTCAATGGGCACCCTGGTGTTTTCAAAATGGACTTGGCAAGCGGGAACACATGAAATTTAAGACCTCCTCTGACAAATGCAAACCACTTTGCAGTTGACCCACTGGCTCTTAAACACACCTCTGATTTCTCCAAGTATGTTCTCAATGGGCACCCTGGTGTTTTCAAAATGGACTTGGCAAGCGGAAACACATGAAATTTAAGACCTCCTCTGACAAATGCAAACCACTTTGCAGTTGACCCACTGGCATGCAACTCACTCATTCAGTGTGTGGTAGGATGGTACAGAAAGACAAAGTTCCTGTTTTTGTGGAGCTTGTATATCGGTTAGGGAGACAAACTATAAACAAGATGAGACAATGTTGTAGTCAGTGCTATGGTGAAATAAATAGGGCACAGTGATGGAAAGAGATGGAGGTTGGAGAGGGGAGGATAATATTTTTATTACGGGCTAAATCAGACTTTTCTCTTTTCTTTTTTTAGCGGCTGGCTGCAACAGGGATCTGAACCTTTGACACTGGTGTCATCAACATTGCATTGTAACCAGCTGAGCTAACTGGCCAGCTCCTAAGTCAGACTTTTCTAATGTGACATTTAGCAGAAGTTTAAAGATGAGAAAGGGCTGGTCATATAAAGCACCAGAGACAGATCAAGGTAGATGGACCAGTATTTCCCAAAGCCTTAGGGCAGATGGGATTATTGCTTCCAGTTCTTAACTCTAACACAACCACACCCCTGCAGCAGGACTGGAGCACCTGCCGCCCATCCTGGGGAGGGGTAGCCTTCCCTGTCCCTGGCTGCAGATGCTGGGTTCATATGACCATGTGACCTGCAGTTGCCAATGGGATGCAGCTGGCCCAACATGAGCAGAGGCCTTAAATGTGCTTATGGTGTCTGGCTTGGCCCTTCGTGATCTGCTGTAAGGAGAACATGCCCCAGGATGGTTAAAGAAAACAGGGCAGACCGGAACCCCACCCACATCCTGGAGCAGGCTGCCCTAGGCCCCTGTGGACTGTGAGAAAACTAGATGCTGGCTGCTGTGAGCCAGCCCTGTGGTGGATGACTGGTAGGCCTACAGTGATGAGGTCGGTGGTGTGAATGAGATGCAGCCAGAGAGGGGTAAGCGGGGCACACTTCCCAGGAGAGGCTGGGAGGAAACAGGGGCTTCTGTACTACATTTTCTGTAACAATGTGTTTTTGCATATTATGTTACATAAACATGCAACTCCTGGCAATTTACAGTGGAGCAAAGGGAGGCTCAGGATAGAGAAGGTCATGGCTCCAGAGCAGCCAAGCCAGGTGTGGGCAACTGGATCCACTGATCTTTCATTCTTCTATGACAGCTGTGCTCCAACAGCTTGGCTATGAAAGTGATGAAATCACTGTCTCTCTGGCTGCTGGGTCGTATTGAGGGCTTGTAGCACATGGGCTGCAGGACTAGGCTCTCCTCCCAAAGGCTCTTGTTCTGCTACAAGCTGCTGGGCATGGGGGAGGACTCTGCCTGCCTCTCTGACCTCCCCTTGTGCCACTCGACCCTCTCTCATGGGGCCTCTGCACAACACCAGTAGGTTCCCCCACCCAGGCTTCAGTGTGCACCAGGCCCGTGCAGTAGTGCTCGCCAGCGGAAGTGGCATGGCTCCCTCCCTCCACCTCTCTCCCCACTGACCTGCCAAGCTCTTTAGTGTCTTAAAGATACCATGCATGCTCTGAGCCCTCGCTGCGCAGCATGAGTAGCAGTGGTAATGTGAAGAGCAGCAGCTAATACTGTTTTGCTTCCAAAAGGTGGGTTATATTATCCCCTTTCCTTTAGCTGAAGAAACTGAAGGGCAGAAAAGTAAACTAGCTTGTTAAAGACCACACACTTCTAAGTGGTGGGCATGGCAAATGCCATCATCCAGAATGCAGCATCCCCAAAGACAAGGTGGCACATAGAAGTGGTCCTGGAGATGCCAAGGGCTGCATGCAGTCCCCTCCAATATGGTCACTCTGAGATCTGAACCAGTAGACCTAGGAGGCAGAACATTGTGAAGACTTCATGGCAGCACCAGGGGGCCGAGGACAATGTCTGACAGGACACCGGCCTCAAGTGAACAGAGCACAGACCAGGCACTACAGGTGGGCATGGGCGGGTAGGAGGAGGTTCCAGGCAGGAAAGATGGGATGTCCTGAAACAGAATGTTCACCTAGAACACCCTGCTATCCTACCCTTCTTGGTGTCCACGACCGCCTCCCCACAAGGCTGGGAGCACCAGTAGTCTCACTCACCTTAAAATCACTAGTGCTCAATGCATGGCGAGGTGCACAGTCACTGTCTGTTGAACTAATGAGTGAATTTCAAGGTATTCTTAATTTGATTTTGCTTAAATGTTTAAGTGTGATCAAAACTATTTAAGTCTCATTTTATCTTGACCTCAGTCTTTGCAAGCACAGTAAAAATATTGGCCAGTCCTCCATTGATGATCCAGACCTGAGGGGAGAGAAAGGACTTTGCAGAAAACCAAACTCCTAAGCAACACCTCTCCGCTCTATTTGTCCATCAGACTTCAGGCCAGACACACAAAGTCCTTGGTTCTGCAGGAGCCTGGTCTGCAAGAACAGAGGATGGGGCTCAACCCAGTGCCCTCAGAGCAAGAATCTTCCCAAAAGACACAGGAGGCTGAGGGTGGAGGAGGAGAGTGGCCACTGGTGCCAGGATAGCTCAGGCTCTGCTGCCAGATGACCAGGTTCTTCAAGACAGAAGAGATTTAATCATTTCACAAGGTATGCATATATCAAAACATCACCTGTTCCTGTACATTAAATATGTACACCATTTCTTTGTCAATTAAGAAATGAGAAAAAAAAAAAAGCAGGGGAGGGGAGGAAAGGAGGAAGGAACGGGAGAGGGAAAATTAAAGAGACTGCTCAATAGACCAGGTGGAACTGACCTGGATTTTGAATCAAGCAAAGAAACTGTTAAAAAAAAAAAAAAAAAAAAAAAAAGGGGGGGGAGGGGAGGAAAGGAGGAAGGAACGGGAGAGGGAAAATTAAAGAGACTGCTCAATAGACCAGGTGGAACTGACCTGGATTTTGAATCAAGCAAAGAAACTGTTAAAAAAAAAAAAAAAAAAAAAAAAGGTAGCCAGGGAAATTTGAATGCTGCTGACCAGATAGTAAGAAATTAAGGTATTGTTAATTTTTTTCATGTGATAATGGTATTATGGCTTTGTTGTTGTGAAAAATAGTCCCATCTTTTAGAGATGCATGCTGAAATTACTGTGGCTGCAATCCAGAGTCAGCAGTGTGGACGGAAGAAACACAGCCACCGTGAGCCAGTGACCTGTGCTGCTGGACACCAGGCACAAGCAAGAGCATCGCACCTAGCTTCTGAATGTCTGAAATTTTGTGTAACAAAAAAGCCCCTCAGAAACAAACACATAAAAGTTTAAGGAGGTGGTTGGTGCTACAGAAGCACGTCGACTCTGGAGCCAGATGCCTTGGTCCAATCCTAGCTCGGCCACTGAAGAGATGCAGGACCTGGGCAAGTCTCTAAACCTCTTTCAGCCCGTTTCTTCTTCTGAAAAAGGAGTGGCATCCACCCAGCAGGTGGTCGAGAGATGATGTGCACCCCCTTTACTACTCCTGGTGCATGGGAAGCGGTCCCTCAGTGGGGAGAGGGGTGTGACATGAGGGCATGGCTGTACCTTGGAGCCTCTAAGGACATAGTGCTTCCTATCTTCACTCAGCGTGGCTGTGGTCTGGATGGAGGCTGCATCACTCCCACACAGACAGAAACATGCGGTCGAGGGACAATAACACTGGGAATAAACAAGACTGGTTTCGAGGCCTGAAAATGGAGGTGTTTAGTACTTTGATACAGCGATTGGCAAACTTTTAGATAAAGGGTAAGATAATAAATATATCCAGCTTTCTAAGCAACCGGATGTTTGTGTCACTTTGCATCTCTGCTGCTGGAACATAAAAGCAGCTGTAGATCATTTGTAAAGAGATGGGTATGTTCCAATAAAATTTCATTTACAAAAACAGGTGGTGGATTTGGCTGGATTTGGCAGACCCCTGCTTCAATGCAGCAGATAAAAAAGTGACAGTGAAAACAACCTGGGCTTAGGTTTAATTTAAGCATGGAAATGTATGTTCCAAACATATGCATTTGGCTCACCTGACCTGCTGTTAGGACAAGTTCAGGGCACCCAGGAGGAATGAGTGTCCCAGGCTCACACGTGAAGGGAAGCAGGATAGAGGTGGTCCAAGTGACGAACTGGCCATCAGAAGTCCTGAGTCTGACCCTCACCTTGCTCCATCCTAGCTGTGTGACTGTAGGCTGATCACACAACCTCACCGAATCTCAGTTGCTAATCTGTACACGGGGTTAATACCATGCACTCCATGTACACTGAAAGGTGCTTTGAAGTCTGAGTGCATTCTCGTCTTCAAGGTGTGTTGTAAACCACAAAATTTATTAAATAGGGGCTGGCAGGTATTTATCTCATTTGTAAGTCTCATTGGGACAAAGAAATAAGGTGAAGGTAAGAGAACCTGCAAGAACTGTTGCTGAGTTGATTCTTTGGCAGATTTTAGGTAAGAAAGAAAAGTCAGCTACTCAACAAAAACAAAAGCCTTGTCCCAATGATCCTTGGAAAATTCCAAGAATGCTGTCAGATGCCACTTCACACCGGGGTGGGGAGGGCAGACCTAACTGGCTCTCTAAGGCAGAAGGCTGCAATGTGCTCACCGGATACCAGCTTGGGCAGTATTTGGCCTGCTCATCACTGCTGGCCAAGATGATCCCCTAAACCAAACACACAGACTAATTTCAGCTGTGGGGAGAAAAGAGAGTGTGAGATGTGCTTGTGAAACAGTCCCCTGCCAAGGAAATTCTTTTCTTCATGCAAGAGAAGTCAGCACAAGCTCAGAGCGGGCAGCCTCAGGCAGAACGTGGGAGCCAGGCTGCAGAGGAGACCACCCTAGGGTGCACACACCAGGGCGGCAGCCTGCAGAGCGTTGGAGTCAGAGTTGAAATTTTTATCACAGCTCCTCCATTTCTCAGCCGGGTGGCCTAGAGCAAGGATTGTCCCTTCTCTGAGCCTCCATCTTGCTATTTGTGGACTGGGGACACTCCCACCCACTGGCAGGGTGGTCTGGATGTGAGATGTGAAGACACGGGTATGCAAGAGCCATACCTAGCATAAATAAAGTGCTCAGTCAATGTCATGGCTGTCCTGCCTCCTTCTCAGCCAGTGTCCAGGGGATAAGCCCCCAATTTACTAAATGACTGCAGTGAATGTGTGTGCTCTCGGGTGGGGGGACCTGAGCACGGTGCACACTCAGCTCTCTTTGATGTCGGTATTGAACAGATATAACCTGAGTATTGCCACTAAGAGCTGTGTGACTGTGGACCTGCCCTAACATGCTCCGAGCCCAGTGGGGTGAAGAAGGCATGTGCACAGACAGCGAGGGGACATGCTCAGTGCCAAGTGATGCAAGAGCACAGGAGGGGAATCTCATGTCCTGCCCGAAGTGAAGGCATCCGCTGACCTGGGCCTCGAAGGATGAATCAAATGTGATGGGGACAGGAGGAGGATTCACAGAGAAGGGACATTGTGACCCCAGGGCCACTGCGTGTGTGGACCAAGTGGATGCTATGTGTGCAGGGACTGGTGCCGTGGGTATTGCAGAGCTGGGCTGCAAGAGCAGCCTGGGCTCACTCTCCTCCATGACCGTGAGATAGCAGGTCTGATTCGCTTCTCATAAAAGTGAACAAACCTCCTGCCTCCATGCCACTGTGTGACTCTGAGAGACCTTCAGAAAGCACCAGACAGAAACAGTAGACACTTGACCTTGAGGCCTCTGAAAGCCTGGTGTGCTGCCAGGATCACAGCAATGACCCATCCAGGCTGACGCTCTCCCCTAGTCACACATACATGGTGTTGGAGAGGCCCAGACCACCTAGTCCAGCCCCAGTTTCCTCCCATTAAGGCAAACAGCTTCATTGTTTTTTGTTTTCTTTTTTGTTATAAAGCAACGGTAGATCCCCTTTTAAAAAAAGAAATCATAATACAGAAAGGTACAAAGAAAACAAAAATCACCCATAATCTTATCAATCAGAGACAGCTTTTCTGGGTACATCCTTTCAGACTTTTTCTAGGCACACCAGCATCTATAGATACATATTTTTAATATAAAGATATCCATACACACATTAAATCACATAATGTGTTGTGAACATCTCCTATCACAAATGTAGATCTTGATAGACTTAACAGCTATAGAATGTCCCATTGACCAGTAGCTAGTGGACTCTAGGACAGGTTTCTCAACCTTGGCACTCTAACATTTTGGGATGGATCATTCTCTGTTGTGGGGGTCTGTCCTGTGTACTGCAGGATATTTAGCAGTGTCCTTGGCCTTTACCCACCAGATGACAGTAGCAACCCCAACCTTACCGTTTTGACAACCCAAATGTCTCCACACATTGTCAAATGTTGCCCTGTAGGGCAAAATTGCCCAAGGCTGGGAATTGGTGCTCTAAGGATAAAGAGACAAAAGGATTAAAACCCCCCAAATTCCACTGAACTTATGTATTTTACATTTAATCTTCAACTTCCAGAGGAGGCTGGGTCCTTGTGTCCACTTTACAAATGACAGACTGAGGCCTAAGGTCATGAGACCAACAAATAGCAGAGCTGGGCCCGGAACTCAGGGGTGCGGGTGCATAGCCCACCTGCAGAGGGCACCACTCACTAACAGACAAAGAGAAGGCATCCCTGTGGGCGTGTGCACAGAGGTCCTGCCTGACTCTGCAGTCCCCTGGGTTTGGTGTCCAGGCCTCAGGGAAGGCCAGTGCTCTGCACCAAGTGCCCTCCACTCACCCTGTCCTGCACCCCACTCTGTTTCTACCAAAACACTTTGGCTTTTACTCCTTTTATATAGTGAGGTCACTGTTGCTTGTCAAGGGCGCTGAGGGAAGGAGATGTGGCTTGGTCTGCGGAAAGGCCCTAGTTTTCCAGCACAGGGGATTCCAACCAGTCTTTGGAATGCTCCAGACTGGGAAAATTTGGGGGGCATGAACATAAGGTTGGTGTTGTCTTAATTTCCCAAGGACAGATTAAAAAAAAAAAAAAGCTACATGACCATTGTCATCTCATGAAAGAAAGAGCATTTCAAATCGGAGTAGGACGTAAAACCAAAATAAGGCACGGAGAGCTGTAGCGTCTCATGCCAGCACCCACCCCCCACACGTGCCAGCTGTGACAGCCATATCTCAATTTTATCCAGAAACTGCTCAGGGGAAACAAGGACTTTTCATCAGTCAAGAAGTGATTTTTTTAAAAAAGTGATTTAAAAATATTTTTGAAGGGGAAACATACACTACTCATATTACCAACCTGGCTATGTCTAGCGGCTTTCTTCTGCGATTTCTTTTTTCTCCGAACATTCACTTTTTCAACAAGCTGATGGCAAAATCAAGAAGTGATTTTTTTTAAAAAGTGATTTAAAAATATTTTTGAAGGGGAAACATACACTACTCATATTACCAACCTGGCTATGTCTAGTGGCTTTCTTCTGCGATTTCTTTTTTCTCCGAACATTCACTTTTTCAACAAGCTGATGGCAAACACACCAGACCAACCAGCACTCTGAAGCCCCGCCTGCCGACTTTCTCTTCTGATGCTCACTGCGGCCCACACACCACGGCCAACATTGCCCTGTCGCCTGTCAGTTATGATGCGGGCAAATGCGGGATGCCTGGGATGAGCTCGTTCTCTCCACCACCTCACACGGGGTCTGGACATGGCCACTTTTGTTAAGAAACAGGATGTATAACTCCCCCACGGAAGTCTGTGTGGCTTCCTCCCACTGCTAGGGGGTAGCGGCATCATTAATTATTTCAGGTCTTCTGCAGCGATAGGGTCATTCTTTTCATATACTTGGAAATGTTATGGGAAGTATTTCATAGGATGACAAGTGAGAGGTATCATTTAACAGCTTAAAACACTGCAAGAAACATGTATATAAACTAAAATTCAAACTGATTAAAATATATCTCAGAATCAAGGAAATTAGGCATCACAGTAATTCGTCCTTAATTTGTCTCAGACTGGACCAGCTTCAGGCGGAGTACCAGCAGGAACTTATTCTACAGCTTCAAGGCCATCCTTCCTTTGCTGCAGGGGAGGGTAGGTCGAACCTTAGTTTCTGGAGACAAACCCAGCAGGGAGACAGAACATTAAGAAAAATTCCTGGCTTCTGTGGCTTGCTGTGCAAAACCTAACTCATGGCATGGCTGGGAAAATGCCCAAAACTCTGAATCTGCAAATGACCAGCTTATAGCCTCAAAATATGACCAACCCTTAAAGCACTACCAACTGCTATCCCCCCTAAACCTCAAGACCCTTAGCTGATCAGACCTGCAGGCAGCCCCAGCACAGGCTCAGAGGATATGCAGGGTAAATGTTGTACAGCCTGGAAGTCACAATCTTATGTCAAAAGGGCCAAGAGTAAAAATAGCTGGCATGTGTGTGTATGTGTGCACACAACTGTTCCATCCCTGTGAAACATTTTCTACCTCTCTCCCACATGCTTCATGCCTGTCTTCATAATCTCTACAGAATTTATTTATTTATTGGCAGCTGGCTGGTAGGGAATCTCTATGGAATTTTTTTTTTTTTTTAATTTGGTGGCTAGCTGGTAAGGGGATATGAACCCTTGACCTTGGTGTTATCAGTACCGTGCTCTAACCAAGTGAACTAACCAGTCAGCCCCTCTACAGAATATAGATGACCAACTCTAGAGCTGGACAAGTTGGAGACAAGTCGTAGTGACTGACCAACTCCAACAAGGCAGAATGACACTGGGATCCTGGGGAGAGGGCCTTTCACTTGGGGGCTAAAAACATCACTACAAGGCTCAAAGAATTATCAGGACCATCCAAGGGACAAAGGACCCTGCCCGAAGGCTGTTTCACTGGTCAAATCTCCCACCTCAGTGTGCCCTGCACCCTACAGCAAGCCAGCTCACCTGTCTTATTCCTTTGTGCTAGGAGGAGAAGGCAGGCCTGACAGGCCCTGAAGCCTGAGCTCGCCCCACAGTGGGAGCTGTGATCCCACCAATGTCAACTGCTCACTGCTCTAGGAGCAGTTCCTCTGCCCAAAAGACCAAGGGCTTCACAGGGGAGAGACAGTGCATTCTATCTGACTCTGGCATTACCACGCCCTATCCTGATCAATCGCCCATGGGAACCCAGAGAGCACAGACATGGTGCAGTGGTCCTTTTCCATTTCAGGAAAGAGAGCACAGAATTCAATAGCTCTTCCTCCCTACTGGTCCCTCAGTCAGTCCATCCCCCTCCCCCACCCCCAAATGAGCTACCCCCTATATTTAGCCCATGATGGACACTGTTATTCATTACAATAGTTTTACAACTAGACCATATATGTACTGCATTTAAAGGCCACCCTTCAGAACTGTTTTATGGATAAATATAGAGTGCTTTCTTAAGAGCCAAGCCAGCTGGGTTGTTGTTTCCTTGACTTACCATATTCTTCCAGGACCTGCATACCAAAAAAGCTCCAGGCTCTTCAACTGCTTTAAAGTTTCCTCTGGGATTTTTCCCTCCTGGACAATTTTTCAAGAGTCCGCTGTCAACAAGAAATATTTTGATTAAACAAAAAGTAAACTATGTTTGTACAAAAAAAGTAAACAAAACAACTTTTGCATATTATATAATCTCAGGATCAGAAAATTTTCAACACTGTAATGTCTATACATTGTCATTCAGCATGTGCTTGATTTTTATGGAATCAGCCCAGCAAGGATGGTATTTTCAAAGTTACCCGTGCTGGGTGGTGTTCTGTTTCTTGATCTGGGTGCTAATCACATGAGTGTTTTTGCTGTGTAAAAAGGCAGCAGGTGAGACGTAAATTTTTCTGTAGGCACACTAAACTTGATTTTTATTACTTGTACCTTGTACCTTCTAGAAAATGAGAGAGTAAGTATGCAACTCACAGCACTGCACTAAAACCTTAGGCTAGATAGCCACCTCTAGGCAATACCTGAGCCTAGATCTTCCTCACCCTCAGAAGCCACATTGCTTTTACCACAGTCCGTAGGTTCTGACAACAATTAATACTGTTTAACACCAATTCATTCACTCACTCAACACTCACATTCACTAGAGCAAAAGTGAGTTATCCTAATGTTAGGTCTGTAATTGTACCGGTCTGTCATTATACACTTTTGTATGCATTAAGCACTTTTGAATTGCTATAAATTAAACCTTATTACTATGGTAAATTGTTAAAATCACCATAACCTACACTTAATTGACATAGAAAATTGGTATACAATAACCTGCACATTTTTAAAGCATATAATTTGTTGAGTTCTGACATGTGTTCACCCATTTAAATATCACCACAATCAGGAAGAAAACATTTCCTTTTCTGCCAAAGGTCTCTTGGTGTCTCTAGGTAATCAATCCTTCCATCCACCTCTATCTTCAGGCACCCTCAAATCTTTTTGTCTATAGATCAGTTTGCATTTTTAAGTTTTATATGAATGGATTCATGCAGCATGAATGAATCTGGCTTCTTTCACCCAACATAATGATTTCTAGATTCATACATGTCACTGCATGTATAAATTCTTTATGGCTTTCTGTTGTTCAGTATTCTGTCACATGGGTGCACAACTCTTTATCCAAATTCAATAAACAGTATAAGCACACAGAGCCAAGAAGCTCAAAGAACCCCAAGCAAAAGAAATGTGCAGAAAATTAGATGACATAATAATCACTTTCCCTGAAACCACTTAAGAGTGGCCAGAGATGAAAGAAACACTACATACAAAGAAACAAAGATAAAAATGGCAGCAGACATCTCATCAGAAGCAATGTGAAGTCAGGAGAGAATGGAGCAGCCCCTTTGAAGGGCTGAAAGGAAAATATTGTCCACATAAAAATCTTCAGATGAAACAGACTTTTTCAGACATGCAAATGGCAGGAATATTCATCCCCTGTGGAGCTTCATGACATGAAATGTGAAAGAAGTCTTTCCCCACAGAAAAGTGAAGGTATCAAAAGGAAATCTGGTTCTAACGAGAGTAGGAAGATTATTAACACCAGCAACTATATGGGTGACCATAAAATCATTGTTTCTTATTTTTACTATCACTCTAAATGACAAATCAATAGTTTAAAGAAAAATAATTGCATGATAAGCAAGTTCTGGAAATAGATAGTGGTGATGGTTGCACAGCATTGTGAATGTACTTAATGCCATGAATTGTACATTTAACAAGGGTTATAATAGTAAATTTTATGTTATGCATACTTAATAATAGAGCTTCAAAATACATGAAGAAAAAAACTGATAGAAATGAAAAGGAAAAATGAACGCACAATTATAGCTGGAGAATTTCAACATGCCTCTCTCCGTAATTGATAGAAAAAGTAGGCAGAACATTCATAGGGATACAGAAGATTTGAACCACACTATCAATTTGTCCTAATTGACATCAGACAGAACACTAAACCAAACAACAGGAGAATATTCATTGATTTCAAGCGTACATGGAAAACATTTTTAAAGATAGACCATAGTCTGAGCCACAAAGCAATTATTATAAATTTTTCAATTTATTAATTGAAAAGGATTCAAATTATATAAAAAGTGTTCTCTAACCACAATGGAATACTTTTAGAAATTGACAATGGGATGTCACTACACATCCTGCAGACTTTAAAAGGATAAAGAGATAATAAAGGAAGATTAAAAATAACTTTAGGAAAATAAATTCAGGAGTTTTGATATCCTTGAAAGATAAGAACTATCAATGTTCACATAAGAAGAAATAGATAACCTGAACAGCCCTATATCTATTAAAGAAATTGAGTTACAATCATGTGCCACAAAATGACCTTTTGGTCAATGGTAGATTGCACATATGATGACAGTGGTCCCATAAGATTACAATGGAGCTGAAAAATTTCTATTGTTTGGTGATGTTGTGGCTATTGTAATGTCATAGTGCAAGGCATTATTCACATATGAATGATAGGCTATACCATGTAGCCTAGGTGTGTAATAGGCTAGACCACCTACATTTGTGTTAAGTACACTCTGTAATGTTTGCACAACAACGAAATTACCTAATGCCATGCTTCTCAGAATGTTAAGCAACGCATGACTATAGTTAAAACCTTCCTGCTAAGAAAGTGCCAGGCTCTAATGCCTTCACTGGTGAAATTTGCCACTGAAAATTTACCAATTTAAGGCAGGAATAATCCCAACTCATACTGTGAGCCAGCATTATTCTAATTTAAACAAAAAAAGAATACATATCACAGAAAATTAAACTATAGACCAATATACCCCAGGAACACAGTTACAAAAATTCTTAAAATTTTAACAAATTGAATCCAATAATATAAAAAATGATAACACATCATGACCAAGTGGAAATTATTCTGGGAATGTAAGGGTGGTTCAGCACCGAAAAGCCAACCAATGTAATATGTCAACAGACTGAAGAAGAAACAGATAATCCTCTCAATAGATGCAGAAAAAGCATTGGACAAAATTCAATACCATTCCTGATGAAAACTCTCAGCAAACTAGAAGTAAAGGGGAAATTCCTTAACCTGATAAGGGTATCTACAAAAAGCCTACAGCTAATGTACTTAATGGTAAAAAATTGAATGCTTTCTCCCTAAAATAAGAAGTGAGGAGGGTTGGCTGCTTAGCTCAGTTGGTTGGTTAGAATGTGGTATTGAGAACACCAAGGTCCAGGGTTTGATCCCTGTACCAGCCAACCACCAAAAAAAAAAAAAAAAAAAAAAAAAAAATGAGGAGAGGAAGCCGGCACTTACCTATTCAACATCATACTGGAGGGTTTAGCCAGTGCAATAAAAAGAAAGGGAAACCAGATTGGAAAGGAAGAAAAAAGACTGTGCCTGTCACCAACAGTGTGATGGTCAATGTATAACACCCCATGGAATCTACCAAATAAAGCTCTTAGACCTAGCACATGAATTTAATTAGGTTGCAGGATACAAGATCTATCTACAAACTCAATTGTATTCACTGAAGAGGGCATGGATATTGCCGTGAAAGGCTCAGCGGCTGCAGCAGGATCTGGACCTGGCACCAGAGCGGCGGTGGCGGCGGCGGCGGTGGCAGCAGCAGCAGCAGCGGTACCGCCTCCTCACCCGG
>NW_007735605.1:0-5479 GCF_000696425.1 Galeopterus variegatus
AAGTTGCCTTAAGATTTGGGACTTTAAGTTGGGGCAAAATCTTCTATAAAGCAGAATGTCATTGATTCAAGCAAGAATCATCAACACATTCTCATTCTAATGGGTAAAAGTCTGTTTGGGAATGGGATATTTCCCTAGTGTCAAATTATTTCTCTTAGTAATTACAAAAGGAACAACAGTTAAGAAATCTGGCAGACATCACCTCACCACCACCAACAGTGGAGAGACTCCATCAGGTGCCTCCCGATGTGAAGCACCGAGAAAACTACAATATCGCTCAGATAGCAATCCTGACAAAAAACAGAGAGCATAACCTGAATCAAATCATGAGGAAACATTTAAAACCAAATAGATTCTTCAAAAATGTGAATATCAGACTGGCCAATAAGTTCAGTTGGTTAGAGTAACACCAAGGTTCAGGGTTCGATCCCTATACAGGCCAATCAAAATAAAACAAACAAACAAAAACCCCAAAACACAAACAGGGCTGGCCAGTTAGCTCAGCTGGTTAGAGCATGGTGTTGACAACTCAAGGTTCAAGGTTTGATCCCTGGTACTGGCCAGCCACCAAAAATAAAAATAAAATTTAAAAAGGTAACCCAAAATGTCAATATCATGAAAGGTAAAGGCCAAGAAATTGTTCCAAACTAGAGACATGACAAATAAATACAATGCATGAGCCTGGATTAGCAAAAGATAGTTGCTGTGAAAACCATTAAATTGACAACATTTCAATATGGGCTAATATCACATAATGAAATTGTATTAATGTTAAATTTTCTGAATTTAATTTCTCTGACTATGTAAGAGAATGCCTTCATTCTTAGGAGATATGGGCCAAAGGTCACAATCTCTACAACTTATTTTCAAAAGGTGCAACAATGATCGTTAAGGATAATGGATACCTTACATTTTGTGTGTACAACTGTACAGAGAAAAATAGGGCAGATTGGCAAAATATTAGCAATGGTTGAATGCAGGTAAAGAGTTTGGGGAATTCATTATTTGATGCAAATTTAGGTTATGGCCTTATTTAAGTTGGCCAGAAAAATCAAGATTCATCTCAATGAATATGTACTGAAGGCCTATCGTGTGCTGGACACTTTGCTATGGGTAAAGAATAAAAAAGTTATAAAAACCTTGGATTTTATAGTATAGTGAAGGGGTCAGCAAACTACAGCCAGCTGGCCAAACTAGCCCACCTTCTGCTCCTATACATAAAGTTTTACTGGAAGACATCATGCTCATTCATTTATGTATCATCTACGTCTGCTTTCCCCCTATAACAGCAGATCTAAGAAGGTGCAACAGAGACCATGTGGTCCACAAAACCTAAAATATTTACTATCTGGCCCTTTATAGAAACTTTCCAATCCCTACTCTAGCGATGTAGCAGAAACCCAATTAAGTCATTGCATGGGGGAAGAAAATTAACAGAGAAAGGTAAATTAGAAGGACCACACCAGTTACTCCTTATAAATATAGCCTTAAGCAACAAGTACATCAGATTTCAATTTGTACTTTGCAACAATATAAGTAATGCTTATCAAAAATCCTTTCAAATACAAACACTAAAAGTTTACTAAATCCTCAGAAATTATCTGTATTATTAAATACAAAATTGTCCATAGATGTTCAATCTCACAACTGAATACAAGGCAAGAATAATCTCCTAAAGTATACATGTAAATAGGAAGGGCAGTGGTATGTTTAACTACCTTCAAACTAGTTACCAAGATCATGCTTTCTAAAAAATACAAGGCAAGAATAATCTCCTAAAGTATACATGTAAATAGAAAGGGCAGTGGTATGTTTAACTACCTTCAAACTAGTTACCAAGATCATGCTTTCTAAAAAATACCTGAGAGTCAGAGATGTAGCACATCGAAGCATTTGCAGGGTATGGATCTCCTGTACCTTACAGATGTTTGCTCATTTCAATGCGAAAACATTTTCTTTACAGTCTTATTAACCCAATCACTTTGGTTAGTAATCCTTTTTTCCATAGGTAGTCCAAATATAAAACTTGAACTAATCCAGGTCCAAATTACCACCAATGCCCAACAATTGAGGTCTTCAACAAATGAGTTATTGTTACCAAAAAAACTTTTGGTAGATTTAAATGTAAAAATAATCTATATCGAATCTGACTTTGAATATAAACTCAGATCTCAGCAGTAACATTTTGGAATGACCACTTCAGGTACGCACCCACGCTACCTCCTCTCCTCAAAACTTCACATGTGGGCTGGGCAGTTAGCTCAGTTGGTTAGAGCAGTTTTATAATCCAAGGTCAAGGGTTCGGATCCATGAACTGGCTAGACACACACACACACACACACAAAAAAGTTCACGTTAGAGGGGGATAAATGAAAGCTGAATCTGAGTAGTGGGCACATGATGACTCATCAGCTTTTGTGTATGTTTAATATTTCCCACTTAAAAAAAAAAATAGTATTTACTCAAAAAAATCAGTGTAAGTCATCATTATTAAAAAAACTAAAAAAGAAAAACAAACAAAAAAAACCCCATATAATCCTCTCAACAGATGCAGAAAAAGCATGTGACAAAATCCAATACCCATTCCTAATTTCCAAAAAGCTCTCAGCAATCTCAGGGAACTTCCACAGTTTGCTAAAGAGTAACTGTGAAAAAATGAGAAATTAAACATCAAAATTTAAAACTTCTGCTCTTCTAAATACACTATTAAGACAATAAAAAGACAAATCACAGACTGGAAAGTAACTGTAAATCACATATCTGAGAAAAGACATGGAATATATGAAGAACTCACAAAATTTAATAAGAAAATAATCCAATGAAAAGATGGGCAAAAGATGCAAACAGACACTTCACCAGAGAAGATACATAGACAGTAAATGAGCCCTTAAAAAGATGAACATTATAAGTCATTAACAAAATGCAAATTCAAAAATATATGCAAATTCACAAAAAAATACTGCCACATGCTTAGTAGAATGGCTAAAATTAAGACTGCCCACTCCAAGTGTTGTTGTGGATGTGGAAGACCTGGAACTCCCATACACCTCTGGTGGGAATGTAAAGTGGTACAACCACTTTAAAAAACAATTTGGTAGTTTCTTAAAAAGTTACACAGCCATTCCACTCAGGTATACACCCAACAGAAAGAATGTATATATCCACAAAAATGTGTAAATGAATGTCCATAGCACCTTTATTTATAATAGCCCAAAACTGGACACAATCAAAAATCCATCAATATTTTAAAGACAGAAAACAGCTATAAAAAAAAAAGTAACTTGCTAAAGATTATAAAGAGACTAAATTGGCAGGGCTGGAATATGAAGCCAGGTCTAAGGTTTACGAGGACCAGTGCTCTTTTCCCTACAGAAAAGTATACTCAGATATCTTCAAGAATTACTACATGATAAATGCTCAAATACCAACCAAACTGATATCAATTAGTTCAGGAAACAAGTTTGCTAAGTTTAGGGAGATAAGGAGATAAAATGACCTGACTTAAAAGTTAGGAGAGTCAGCGAAATGCATTTGGGGAGGGGGAATCCTTAGGTGATGTGCCTTCTCAAAGATCTCTGCTAAAAGCAGAGCAGGTTCCAGACCATCTTAGAGAAGTTATTCTAAAATGACCTGACTTAAAAGTTAGGAGAGTCAGCGAAATGCATTTGGGGAGGGGGAATCCTTAGGTGATCTGCCTTCTCAAAGATCTCTGCTAAAAGCAGAGCAGGTTCCAGACCATCTTAGAGAAGTTATTATAGAAAATACAGGCCTTTTAACCTCCTCAGCCCAAATCCCATAGGTATGCCATGGACCTTCTGATCGAAACATTATGTTAGGTTTATTCTCACATCCAAGTTAAAAGCAAAACAAAACCCTAATTCCAGCTCACAGCAAAAGTTCTTTGCCATCAAGAGAGAAAAAACCTTTTATTCCAAAATACAGAAAAAGAGACATATTGCAAAGGTAAGAGTTAAGTTAAGGTAACGATAGTTTAATAAACATATATAAATTCTTTGTTTTGAGGATAGGAGGGACTGAGTAGTACCAGAAATAATAAACCAGTGACCAAACAAATGAGGCAGACTTCTGAACTTTATATAGCGAGGTCTACTTATCTTTCATATCATACGCAGGAACAACTAAAAACTATGCATTTATATGGGTTTTTTTTGGGTCATGCAGCTACGAGCCCATGCATAGTTACAAAGGGTTTCCCCTCTTTTTCTTTTCTTTTCTTTTCTTTTTTTTTTTTTCTACTTCTGTTTGGGCAATTGTTAGCTAAGGTATCACTAACTGATTCTATGCACATGTGGGTACCACTAAAGCCATTTTTAAAGCACTTCTTTTCTAGGGTATCAATATTATCTCTAAATATAGATTTCTCCTGTCCAGTCTTGTTGGTAGCAATCAAAACATGCTACCATGTCTCATGACTCACGCTCCCAAATCTCCACTTAACAACACTCCTAAATATCATCATGTTCAAGGGCACCCTCCTAGGGTTTTTGAAAATTCCCTGGCTGCTACTGGACACAGCCCCAATTTTTTACTTCTCACTTTCCTGCAATGGCAAGGACTCTAAGAAGTTTATCAGAACTGGTTTTCAAAAGTTATCAGAGGGCCTAGAGACTCTGAAAGAAGTGTAGTCTAGGTAGTTACCCTCAGTTAATTCTGTATTGCTTCTTCACTCTCTTTCAACACTGCCCTCAAACCTAAAATACAGTGTAATAAATATAAAAAGATTCCAAAGCATCGATAAATATAAAAAAATCTGTGGCATGGCACACTGAATAATATAGCTTCAAAAGCTGTTCAACATCATGCTGTTACAGCTGAAAATAAAAGTCAAAAAAGACTAAATAAGCTTATTACACCCAAGCACCATCCTCTCTAATTATCTCTATGTTAAATTAAACCACGTGCAGTATCCTAGATTAATTTTCAAAGATATTTTAAGCATGTGTTCAAAGAAATTGCCTATACAAGTCTGGGCTGCTCGATGTTTTAAACTGGGCAATTTAAGAAAAGATAATATTTAAAATACAAAATTTAGAATTAGAAGGCATAGCTTAATTTCTGTCTGAACTTAGGAAGGAATTTTGTTCCTTGAGAAAATAATTTAGTCCCTTTGGGCATCAGTTGATTTATTTATTAATATTATAACACCACAGCCTACACATCACAGGACTGCTGTGAAGAATAATCTGTATGTGAAAGCTACTGTAAACAGTATAGTAAGTGTTATGTAACTATTCTTTTAACATAACATTCTTCAATATATTACTTTAATAAAAGTTTAAACTTTAACCAAACTCCTTCAATGAAAATATTTGTACAAGCATTAGCTCTCAAATTTACTGTATCTTAAGTCCTATCTTACCCATTTTAGAAATCTAACAACGAAATGTAAATCAAAATTGCATCTGTGTAAGAATAATATTAAGTGAAACGAGTCAGGCAGAGAAAAAGAAATACCACA
>NW_007735605.1:6801-8142 GCF_000696425.1 Galeopterus variegatus
AGCTCAACTTCCATTCTCTCTACCATCTCTGGTCCTCTACCACCTCCAGCCTCTCCAGGATGTGATGAGCTTTTTTATTCCTTTACCAACCATTTGCCCTCTACGTAGACACCATGGCCAGATTTACTCCTCTCTCTTTTCTCCCTTCACAATAGATGGCAAGTGGTCCTTCAACTAGCTATGTTTCAAAGATCCCTTGTTACTGAATAGTCTGTAAAAACTGTAGCAACTGACAAAAATAAGCAATTACTCAACCAAGTCTTCAACCAAAATATAAATAAGCAAGTAAATGATCTGTGCCTTCAAATATCTACATTTTATCCTAAGTCATTATGCAAAGGGAACAGAACCTAAAAAAAGTTCACTGCAAGCACTGGCAGCATCTATAAGTACGTTAATTCTATAGTGCAACGTTCAACATCAGTATTTCCGTCTGCTTTTCCTTTAAGTTTCCTTGCTCTTTACTCATAACAGCAGACACAGGAATCGCTACTCACCAGGCACTGTTCTAAGTGCTTCACAAGTATTAATTCATGCGATGCCCAGAACGAGTCTATAAAGTAGGTAATATTTATGATGCCTATTTACAAATGACAAAGCAGGCACAGAGAGGTTAAGTCAGTTGCCCAAATCTGCCCACAGTGGCACTGCCAAGATTGGAACAAATCATCAGGTTGAGTCTGCTTGTTAACAATGGTGGCTATACTGCCTCTCAGACCTTCATTACAGTACTTATACTAAAACTGCTTGTAAACCACCAGAGGGCACGGGTTGTGACGGTCCTTTTCACAGCTACATCCCCAGTACTGAGCAGAGTCATGGAACTCATTGTTGAATTTTTCACAGGTTTGTCTTCCCCTCTAAACTGTGCTCCTTGAAGGACAAGGAAGAAACTGACACTGCATCTCATCCTTCAGGAGTGCCCAGCACCCAACTGAAAACAAATACTAAGAAATGCTTGCTCCAGATGGTCAAAAAGACTTGCTCAATAAATGAATCTAATATTTACATAGTCTTGAACACAAATATAACAATAAGAAGGCCCTGTCTCGAGATAACATAATCAGGGCCACTTCTCCAACCCTAACCTTGCAAGAGATCAATAGCTGCGTTAAATAATATTTTTAATTTACTATTAGGAAGATAAGCGGGCCTATGGTAAAACATTAAATGAAATGTAAAAAGTGTCCTTCACTACATTAGTATGACTCCCTTTAAGATAGCTATTAAAAAAAAAAAGATTTAGCAGTAGATAAGTTTGGATATTGTAGAGGATTCACAGAGCAAATGTACTTCACAGGGCCTGGTTTTCCAAAGCCTTGCAGTTTCAAATATTGACCT
>NW_007735605.1:9410-10719 GCF_000696425.1 Galeopterus variegatus
AACAGAACGTCATCTGACTTTTTACTGAATATTACCAGCTTCTATTGTAAAAACTTTTTAAACTGTACTTAGCAAAACCCCATGCTTCATGCTTGAGGGTCCTGAGATATTAACCCCTTTCTGGGGCTTCTCACTGCTCAAAAGGGAGGGGCTTTGAGTAATCTTTGGCAGCTCCCTCACCCAGGGGGAAAGGGATGACAAATCCGTGGGAGGCAAAGCAACAGGATATAACTTATTTACTTTAAAATTACTCTTTTTAGAGAATCCTTCTAAATCCTCCTTACTCAAAACAATCAGTAATCTAAATTAATTTTAATTCAGCAAAGGGGAACCACATTAGACAATGATAAAGATTAATTACACAGTATTCAAAAGAACAATTTCAAACTGCAGCCATCTCTGAACTTCTGTTCTTACACAGGTATTAGCCACAGTCAATCTCAGCTTCCCGCAGGCTTACGCCCTAAATAGGCCACAATTCTACCATGGTTAACTCAGAACAATTTCCTGGTCCCCTATGTATCCCATGATCTACATTTAATACGTTTTGCACACTCCTCACTTAAAATGCACTTCGAAACCTAGAAATTTNTGTCTTTCCTGTCATCGACCCCAAAACTATTTTCTGATGCATAGAAAAGCACATGTAAAATGAAAATTCCTTTCTAAATACTAATTCCTTTTCATCACCATTTGCAACAATGTCCCAAAACTTGTGTTTACGTTTTTAAATAAAAGAATTAAGTCTTTAAAAACTTCAAAGTTTCAAAGGAAAGCTGCCATGTTAATATTTAAGGAGATCCGGGTGATTTTCGAAGATGTGCATTAAAGAAATACGCTCCCCTAAACCTAGTGATTGCTGCCAAGACCACACCTAGCCCTCCCGTAATGCACAAGTCAAATTGGGGGGCAACCTAAAAACTGCTAAGAGCTGCAAAGTAAAATTAGAGATATCACCCTCCATACAATCCACAACGGGGCGAGTGGCCCAGGAAGGCTGGCCAGGGCCAGGCCGGCCGCCAGGAGCACCGGAGGGCAACACGCCTCCCTGCACAGCCCCTTCCTTCCTCAGGAGTGAGGGGGCGGTGGGCTAAACGCAAAGGGGAAAACACACCCAAACCCCTTTCCAAATGTCTGCCCCAGCGGTCTCTCCTTCCAACACAGACGGCTCAGTAACTCCCGAGCCGGGCAGGAGATCTGCGGGCGCTGGGGTGAGCGTGGGGCGGAAGCCGAACTTGGGCGGCACACGGGCGCCTCTCCCCGCGGGGCCCGGGGGCGCCGTTTCCTCACGGAAGCGCCACTTCCCCCG
>NW_007735605.1:11942-20636 GCF_000696425.1 Galeopterus variegatus
CCGAGGGTCCCACCTCCGGTGCGAGGAAGCGCCGCCTCCCCCACCGCCTGGGGCCCTCGCCAAGTGGCTGCTAACAAAGCCCAGAGCCCGGCTGGAGCGGAGTTGAGCGACAAAGTCATGCTTGCTCAGCCAGCTTTCCCACGCCCCACGCAGGCTTAGGCAGCCGATTATTGCCCCCCAGGTCCTGCTGAGCCCGAGCCGACGGCGCGGCAAAGCCGCCAGCAGGAGCGTTGGCAGGCCTGGGGTCAAGTCCTGATGCTGCCGTTTACTAACCGTTTCGTTAGTCGGCGTGTGACCCATTTGTAGGATGAAGGATGACACCTGCCTCTTGGGGTTATTGTGATTAAAGGAAGAACGTAAGGAACGTAGCGCGGTACTTGATATCTAGGAGGTGCTTTGTGACGGTGCCTGTGATTAGGGCCTTTTGTTTGTTTTTGTCTTTAAAATAACTTTGCCACTCGTGCTCAACTGAAGTCTGTATAACAGATTTTATTATTCCCATTATTTTACAGGAGTTAAACGATTAGCTCAAGCTCCCAAGTATAAAGTGGGGTTAAACCCAAGTTTTCTAACTCCATTTCACTGTCCTATCTTCATGACTCTAGTCTACCTCCAACTCCACACAAGGCCTCCAGAGTGGTAATCTCCTGAAATGAACAAACCACGAAATGGTGTCACTTTGGGGGTCTGGTCTTTTAGAGAGGAAAGGAAATTCTAAATAATCAGCTTGTTCCTTTCTACATTGTAGTCTTAACCAAGGACAATGTTTAATGTCATTTGATGCCATTAAGGAATTAGAGACTAAGGAATAAGATCCTCTGAAATTCATAAATCTACATAGCTATTCCAAAAATTCTTTAAGATATTACAAGATAGTATGTATTAAATTTCCGAATAACAAAAATCAGAACAGACTGTAACTCCAAGCATGTCTAATTTTCTCAAACATAGAACAATTAAAACTAAAGGCCAAACTTTTATGTCACGTTACTCTCCTTCACTTGCAGAATGCCCTTGTGTGAATTCAGCTGACACTCAAAATAAAAAGGAGTTCGAAATTCACAAACTATCAGCAGCAACCAGTCCCATTTGTCTAAAATCATGAGAGTTCTGCACTCTGTGCTGCTTGCCTTGTGGACGTCTACCACTTTGGCAATTCTGGGTAGAAATTGGGGGAAAGAGCCAAATCAATCTCATTGCAGCGACACAAAATCTGCAGAGTGCCATCTGTGCTTCAGCCACTGGGCATACGAAGACAAAAACTATCTTGATGGCCTACCGAGTAAAGTCAGACTTGCAATTCTCGGTAATCATGACGAAATAGAGGTTATATACTAAATGCTAGCATAGGATATAAAATGACTAACTCTGCCTTTGGTAGCTAGGCCTCAGTAAGTTCTACTTTGATATTTGGTGGGATGGGCAACAAAGGATAAGAATGTGTATAATTTTTCCATATTCTTCAAGAACTGTACATTTGGTTATTATCTCAGCTGAAATACACATTCCAAGAGGTCCCTTTAAGCCATATGGTTTTTTAAAAATTTCAGTGAGGGTATCTTTATTCATGGTTCAGCACAAGTACATGTTTTTGGTTTTCTCTCACTATTTCTTTCTCAAAGATAAGCTAAAGCATTTTCTTACCCTGTGTAGCCTGTGGATGCCAGAAGCTGTGCTGTCAAGTGGCCAGAGCATAACACAAGGCCTAAATTCTTATTCTGTTCTGCCACTGAAATCTCTAAAATAAGAGAGTATCACAGTCAATTTTTTAAAAGCATCATCTCTATGTGGCTACTAAGGCCTGAATTTTTAAGAATAAGTCCTCTTCCAAATGATAGTGAAAGCCTTGGAAATTAATGCACTTGGCTCTTCAAAGACAAACATAAAAAATAACATGGGAAAAATATTGCTAGTAAACAAAAAACCAAAAGACCCACCTGTCATTGCTCGACACTATCCCATTTATCAATTTTTGTATTGGTGATGGAACCGTTTACTTTTTTCTTCAGAATGATCATTCCTGAAGCTGGGAGTATATAAAAGGCAGACCTATTAGTAATTGTTTTAAATGATTTTTTTAAAAAGAATAAATCTGAATATGGAGAAATAGTTATAAAAAATGCTTTAAAATTTTTTTTTGACATCCATTTTCATTCATCTCTTGTATTTTGGAACCAGGTTGATGAAGTGTCCTTCACAGAATGCCATTCCCAAGTAAGAAGAACAAATTTTTTAAAAAAATTAATTGCCAATCTTTTACATAAAGCCTCCTAGACATTTTTGTAAATTGTGTAAAGGTAAATATTTGTGTGAAATTTTTCTTCCAGTGAGCGGGAACCGGTCTGTATGTGGGATCCGAACCCTCGGCGGGAGCACCGCCGCACCCAAGCAGCGCACTGTAGCAGTGCGCCATCGGGCCGGCCCCAATTTTTTAAAAGCATCATCTCTATGTGACTACTAAGGCCTGAATTTTTAAGAATAAGTCCTCTTCCAAATGATAGTGAAAGCCTTGGAAATTAATGCACTTGGCTCTTCAAAGACAAACATAAAAAATAACATGGGAAAAATATTGCTAGTAAACAAAAAACCAAAAGACCCACCTGTCATTGCTCGACACTATCCCATCTATCAATTTTTGTATTGGTGATGGAACCGTTTACTTTTTTCTTCAGAATGATCATTCTTGAAGCTGGGAGTATATAAAAGGCAGACCTATTAGTAATTGTTTTAAATGATTTTTTTAAAAAGAATAAATCTGAATATGGAGAAATAGTTATAAAAAATGCTTTAAAATTTTTTTTTTGACATCCATTTTCATTCATCTCTTGTATTTTGGAACCAGGTTGATGAAGTGTCCTTCACAGAATGCCATTCCCAAGTAAGAAGAACAAATTTTTTAAAAAAATTAATTGCCAATCTTTTACATAAAGCCTCCTAGACATTTTTGTAAATTGTGTAAAGGTAAATATTTGTGTGAAATTTTTCTTCTCTATGCTTCTTCTAGCCCCCTTTGAAGCTCCATGTCAAGGTGACATTCCAAAATGTGAAATTGTAGCCTTTCATAGAGCTTCCATAAGTTTGGTTTTGTATTTCAAAGACACTTGATCTCTTTTTATTCACATCAGCTAAAGATACATTTTCTCACACCATCCTAAAAAAAGAAAGAAGTGCGTGTGTGGGGGGGAATGGCTGCAGAACTGAGCCCCGTCCAGAGTTATCCCTATTCAGGCTGTTCTTTCTCCATTCACATGAGCTGAAGGCTGCACTAGAATGCAACAGAACACCAGCTCTGTCCCATGGTCAGCCACAGGTCCAAGTTTCTCAGCACAGGCTTGTTCTGAATGAAATAGTGCATCCTGCTAGAACGACTACTGTAAACCGAGTATAAGGGAATATAAACCCTCTCTTTCTCATCTTCCATATTAAATACTCTAATGCTTTTCACAGTACACCAGGTTAGTAGAGCCTAAAGGATTCTCCACTGAGGAATTCTGTAGTTATTCCAGCTGAGGTACAACATCCTCTAAAATTTGTTCCACAATTTTAATTTCATCAGAAAAACTAAGATGTGTAAACAGTGAACATTAAATGGATTAAAACGGCCGTGCTAATTTTCTTTATATCTTTCTCTGAGAATTCAGAAAGCACTGCATGCAATCACATTCAAAACAGTGTAGAAGACAATGTCTGGCACAGAGTATGTGCTGAAGAAATGTGTATTATTCTGAATCCAATTGGATGAGTAAAGTTGAACCAGGAAAAAACTAGCAAACCACACATTCAAACCCAGGTAAGATCAGTGGTTAAACCGTGCCTTGACTCTAAGGTTCCTTCGCATTGATGCTGGCTCTATGGTTCTGTGATTCAGAAGAAATTGCTTCCATTCTAAATTCACTTCTGTGTAACTCTTTCTAATAAAATTGCTTGTGTCCCTAGTCCTTGATTCCTTTGTTTGGCAAGAAAAATATTAGCACGGTGGCCCAATACAATTCATACACAAGATAGCTAGTACATTTTTTAACTTTTTATTCTGAAATAATTACAGATTTACAGGAAGTTGCAGAAAATGTACTGGGAGGCCTGTGTTCCCTTCACCCAGTCCTTACCATGACAATATAGTATATTTGAAACATTTTAGAGATAAATATGTCATGCATTATGCTAAGTGCTTCGATGTACTTTCTGATTTAATTCATAAAACAGCTCTGTGAAGTAGGTATCGATATCACATTTTTTTTTTTTTTTCGTGACCGGCAACAGAGCGCAACCCTCAGTGTCGCGCCCGTACCGGACTGGGACCGGCTACGGGATCGCAACCCTCGGCGTTGCCCCCGCTCCCCGCTCAGCCAGTGAGCGGCCGGTCTGTATGTGGGATCTGAACCCTCGGCGGGAGCGCCGCCGCACTTCCCAAGCGGCGCACTGCAGCAGTGCGCCACCGGGCCGGCCCTCGATATCACAATTTTAAAAGTAAAGGAAACCAAAGCTCAAAAAGTGAAGTATATTGACAAAGGTTGGATAGCAAAGAGGGGAGTTAGAATTCAAATGTTAGAAACCTGATTTGAAATAATTGTAATAGAGTTTGTATATCATCACATTTGTGACTTGTTTTTACTCAAAATTGTCCCTCAGCCAACTTCTCTGGCATTGAGAGAGCCTCTGTCCTTCACCGAGTATAGTCTTGGTATCATCCTTAATTCCATCAGGCCATCACTATTCCCTGCCGATGCTGTCATTGAAACATTTTGAGTCACCCTTTCACTCTTCTTCTCACCCCAAACCCTGACTAAGTTATTAACTACTTCAAAACCATGCTGGCAACTTTCTAACTAGTCTTTTTTCAAGGTATTCTGACCAAAGATGCACAAATCTTTCTTGTGTAGTATTTTGCTCATAACAATTCCGTGAAAATCCTGAGCATGTGCCCACCAAATGCCCTTGTCTCCTTCAGCTACAGTTTACCACCAGTTCACTCTTCTGTCTTAAGCCAAACTATCCTGGTAGACAATGTTAACTCAGGGGCCAACTCACTTCTCCCTCAAACCATGTGCTTGGTTTTTAGGAGGCTTTTTTGTTGTGTTTAGGGGCATTGTGTGTGTGGTGGTGGTGGTGGGGGTATTCTACATCTTTGTAACATTTGTCCTTTTCTAATTTTTTCAATTGTAAAAATACACATTCTTGGAAAACCAGAAAAGTAAAAATTTAAGAAAAAAATCTCCCCCCAAATTTGGAGATTATACCTAAGAACATTAGTGTACCTTTACCTCCTTTTTTAAGCTTTCAAAGTCTTACATAAAAATTTTTAGACAGCTTTATTGACATATAAATCACATCCTATAAAATTTACCCATTTAAAGTGTACATTTCAATGATTTTTAGAATATTCAGTTATGCAACCATCACATCTAATATAAGAACATTTTCATCACTCCCCCAAAGAACATGAAAAAATTAGCAATTGCTCCTCATTGCCACCCCACACAGTGCCCACCTCAGACAACCACTAGTCTACTTTCCATCTCTATGGATTTGCCAATTCTGGACATTCCATAAAAATGGATTTGTAAAATATGCTGTCTTTTGTGACTGGTTATTTTACTTAGCATAATGTTTTCAAGGTTCATCTATGTCATAGCATGTATCAGTATTTCATTCCTTTTTATTGATGAATAATATTCCAGTGTATAGATATGTCACATTTTATTTGTCCATTCATCAGTTGATGGACAGTTGGGTTGTTTCCACTTTTTAGCTATTGTGAATAATGCTGCTATAAACATTCACATACAAGTTTTTGTGTAAATGTATGCTTTCAGTTCTCTCAGGTATATACATAGGAGTGGAATTGCTGGTAACTCTATCTTTAATATTTTAAAGAACCACCAACAATTGTCCAAAGCAGCTGCACCATTTTGCATTCCCATGAGCAATATATGAGGCTTCCAATTTCTCCACATCTTTTTACACAAAATATGCCTCTTCCACAGTTAAGTGGTAATTATCCACAAATGACATGATTGTACATGTGGAAAGTGAAAAAATATACAAATAAACTATGAAAATTAAGAAGTAAATTTAGTAAAATCACCAGACACAAGATGAACTCTATATCTATTATATAAGTACTTAATAATTATAAATAGAATTTATTTTTTTATTTTTTTTTCCCCTTTTTGTCTTTTTTTGTGTCCGGCAATGGATCGCAACCCTCAGTGTCGCGCCCATACCAGACCGGGACCAGCAACGGGATCACAACCCTCGGTGCTGCGCCCGCACCTTGCTCAGCCAGTGAGCGGGAACCGGTCTGTATGTGGGATCCGAACCCTCGGCGGGAGGGCCGCCGCGCTCCCAAGCGGCGCATTGTAGCAGTGCGCCACCGGGTTGGCCCTAAATAGAATTTAAAAATATAATGGGTACTAGCCAGAGCAATCAGGCAAGAGAGAGAAATAAAGAGAAACCAAATTGGAAAAGATGAAGTCAAACTGTCCTTGTTTGCAGAAGACATGATCCTATATAGAGAAAAACCTAAAGACTCTACCAAAAAACTCCTAGAGCTGATAAATGAATTCAGTAGAGTTTCAGGACACAACATCAATATCCAAAAATCAGTAACATTTTTATACACCAACAACAAACTAGCAGAGAAAGAAATCAAGAAAGCAAGGCCACTTATAATAGCTATGAAAAAAATTAAATACCTAGGAATAAATTTAACCAAGGAGGTGAAAGATCTCTACAATGAGAACTACAAACCACTGCTTAAAGAAATTAAAGAGGACACAAAAAGATGGAAAGACATTCTATGTTCATGGATTGGAAAAATTAACAGTGTGAAAATGCCCATACTACCCAAAGTGGTCTACAGATTCAGTGCAATCCCCATTAAAATACCAATGATATTCTTCACAGAAATAGAAAAAACAATCCTAAAATTCATATGGAACAACAAAAGACCCCAAATAGCCAAAGCAATCCTGAGCAGAAAATTTAAAGCCAGAGGTATTACACAAACTGGATTCAAATTATACTACAAAGCCATGATAGCGAAAACAGCATGATACTAGCATAAAAACAGACACACAGACTATTGGAACAGAATAGAGAACCCAGAAACCAATCTACATACTTACAGCTAGCCAGCTGATCTTTGACCAAGGCACCAAGAACATACATTGGGGAAAGGACAGCTCAGAAAACTGGACATCCATATGCAGACAAATGAAACTAGACCTGTATCTCTCATCATATACCAAAATCAACTCAAAATGGATTAAAGACTTAAATATAAGACCTGAAATTATAAAACTTCTGGAAGAAAACACAGGGGAAACACTTCATAAAGCAGGACTGGGCAAAGACTTTATGAATAAGACCTCAAAAGCAAAGGCAACAAAAGAAAAAATAAACAAATGGGATTATATCAAACTAAGAAAACTTCTGCATGTTAAACAATCAACAGAGTGAAAAGACAACCTGCAGAATGGAAGAAAATATTTGCAAACTATACATCCAACAAGGGATTGATATCCAGAATATACAAGGAACACAAACAACTTGACAGTAAAAAAAACAAGTAATCTGATTAAAAAATGAGCAAAGGAGCTGAACAGACATTTATCAAAAGAAAACATGCAAATGGCCAAAAGGTACATGAAAAATGCTCAACATCACTAATCAACAGGGAAATGCAAGTCAAAACCACACTGAGATATCATCTCACTCTAGTTAGACTGGCCATTATCAAAAAGGCAGAGAATAACAGATGCTGGCGAGGATGCAGAGAAAGGGGAACCCTCCTATACTGTTGGTGGGACTGTAAATTATTGCATCCTTTATGAAAAATGGTATGGAGTTTCCTCAAACAACTATAGATAGAACTGCATATGATACAGCAATCCCACTGCTGGGTATATACCCATAGGAATGGAAATCATCGGTTTAAAGGGACACCTGCACTCCCATGTTTATCACAGCTCTTTTTACAACAGTCAAGATGTGAAACCAACCGGAATGTCCTTTGATTGACAACTGGATAAGGAAAATATGGTGTGTGTGTGTATATATATATATATGTATATGTATATGTATATATATACACACACACAATGGAATACTTTTCTGCCATAAAAACGAATGAAATTCTGCCATTCACAGCCAATGGATGAACTTGGAGAAAATTATGTTAAGTGAAATAAGCCAGGCACAGAAAGAGAAATACTACATGTTCTCGCTTATAAGTGGGAGCTAAAAAGTAAATAAATAAAATTTAAAAAGAAAGAAAGATACAACCATCACAATAATTCATTGAGCTTTCAAAAGGAGAGAACAGAACTGAGACCACCAGAGGTGGGAAAAGGGGCAGGGGTGGGGGGTTAGCCAGAAACTGGTAAAGAGCTACAAAAAATGATTACATCATATAATGTTGAATATACTATCCTGATCTGAGCATCACATATTGCACACAGGTATTGATACTCAACTCTGTACCCCACGGATGTGTACAATCAACTATGTTTCAACAAATGTTTAAAAAATGCACTAATTTTAATTAACTACTATTTCAGCCACATACTTTTTAATTTATTCACACTATAAATATGATTTATTCTGTAAGTTTGGTATTTTAGAAAGCATTATTAAATACTGCTTTAAAAAAATAGACCAATAAAACAAAATGGAAAGTCTAGAAACAGGCCC
>NW_007735605.1:20787-36982 GCF_000696425.1 Galeopterus variegatus
AGCTACAAAAAATGATTACATCATATAATGTTGAATATACTATCCTGATCTGAGCATCACATATTGCACACAGGTATTGATACTCAACTCTGTACCCCACGGATGTGTACAATCAACTATGTTTCAACAAATGTTTAAAAAATGCACTAATTTTAATTAACTACTATTTCAGCCACATACTTTTTAATTTATTCACACTATAAATATGATTTATTCTGTAAGTTTGGTATTTTAGAAAGCATTATTAAATACTGCTTTAAAAAAATAGACCAATAAAACAAAATGGAAAGTCTAGAAACAGGCCCACATGTATGAGGATACATGATTTATGGCAGTAGCACTGTAGGGCTGTAGAGAAAGCCCATGCCAGGTCACCTGGAGTGCCACGTGAGAAAAACAGGCGGATCCCAACTTCACTGTGTACACAGAAACCGATGCCAGATGAATGGGGAGCCAAACATGAAAGGTCAAACAATATAGCTAGCTACAAAAGACAACGTAGGAGAGTATCTCCTTGGCCTCAGGGTAGGGAACGATTTCTTAAATAGACACATAACCCTGACCATGAAGGAAAAGATAAATCGGATGATATTAAAATTAAGAAGTTCTGTTATCCAAAGACAGTATCAAGAGAGTGAAAACACAAGCTATAAAGCTGAAGATATTTCAACACACATAACTAAAAAATATTTTATATTCTGAATACGCAGCTACAAATCAATAAGAAAAGGACGGACAACCCAACAGGCACATGGGCAACACGGATAAGAAAGAACGGCCTCTTCCAGAACAACTGTGGCGTGAACTACAAGCAGCACCAGCGCCTAGGACTTCCAAACACTCTGAGATTCTGGAGGAGGAGAAGGGGGGGGGGTTGTGAATAGAAAAAGAAAGTGTTATCTGACTTAATGTGATTATTTAATAATTATTTTGCTCTCTGCAACAGTGTTCTGTGACTTTGTCTTTCCCGGGGAAATCAGAGAAGCCAGTGTACACCTCTCTCTTATTCCTGCCCACTGGTTCTCACTTACCCTCTATTTCTTCTATCCCCTTTAAGTCTTCAACCTTCCTTCCCTCAGCTGCAAGTTTAGGATTCTCAGTCTCCCCCTACACCTCCAGCTCCAGGGGTGAAAAGCACTGGTGAACTGGGACTACTGCAGCATTCTGGTTAAATAAAAGGTACTTAGTCCCCAAACCTGAAACTTGAGGGAAAAGGAAACCCTTGATGCCAGTAGTGTGACAGTCGCCCCATCTCCATGTGCGATGGAGTGAGCAGAGGCCTGGGGGCTGGAACCAGGCGGCTACTCCGAACCTTGGCTTTGCTGCTTCAGATCCGTGGACTTTGGGCAACACTTTACCTCTGTCTGATCTGCTCTCCATATTTGTGAAAGGGAAATATCAAAGGGGCCTTTGTGGCGGGTTGTTGTGAGGACCAAAGGAGGTAAGAGCTGTCAGTGCTGAGACAGGGTACAGTGCATGGTAAGAACTCAGTGAGGGCGTTAGCCTGTTTTCTATCACTGAGAATGGAATACCGGACACTGGGTAATTTTTAAAGAAACATAATTTATTTCTTACAGTTTTGGAGTCTGGGAAGTCCAAGGCCCAGCCAGGGAGCACATCTGGTGAGAGCCTTCTTCTGGTGGGAACTCTCTGCAGAGTCCCGAGGCAGCACAAGACTTCACACGATGAGGGCTGAGCAGGAGTGTTTCTTACGGCTCTCCTTGTAAAGCCACCAGTCCACACCTTGATAACCCATTAATCCATTGACCCATAATCCATGAATGGGTTACTTCATTCATAAGAGCATAGTCCTCACAATCCAATCACCTCCCAAAGGCCCTGCCTTTCAAATACCATAGTCGGATTTTCCACCCTACTAACAGTGTTAGAATCGGGATCAAGTTTCCAACACATGAACTGTTGAGGGACACATTCAAACCACAGCAATACATAAACTCAATAGAAAAGTCATTAAATAATTATTCATTCTGAGCATCCAAAATTACTGATATAAGGAGCAGTGTTAGTAGATCTAGCCAAATTCCAATTAACTTTGTCACCGATTGCTTTCTGTTTTTAGCTGTCACTGCTGTTTAGTAAATGGAAATGATGTGGTCCCCCAAATTTAATGGTGCTTAGGATGAACTGGGATTCACAGGCTTACAATGCTCTCATTTCTATCTTTCTACCATTTTAGAAATAAAATAAGACATATATTAGAGATGTAATGGCATTTATCTTCGACCTTTGTGTTCAGTCAAAAATATGCTTAAAGTTTTAGTGGTTTTTTTTTTTTTTCTTTGATTATATGTATCTGTGGGGTACAGAATTGAATGTCAATACACATGGACAATATGTGGTGATCAAATCAGGATAATTAGTATACTCATGTTTACAAAACATAATCAATCTTTGTGACCTTTAACTAGTTTCTCTCCAACCCTTTTCCCCCTCACTCCCTTTCCCACCTCTAATAACCACAGTTCTGTTCTCTCTTTTTAATTTTAGATTTGACTTTAGCTTCCAGAAAGCCAGATAGCTCAGCGCTTGCTTCAACATTATTTCCAGTATTCCTGAGATTATGCTGCTCAATGATCATGTGAGGGCACAAGTTACCATTGTATCTAATCAGGGTCAGATGTCAGTAACAGCAACAACCATCGCATGGATTTATTATTAATATCTGAAGATACCTTTTCAAATATAATTGAGCATTCTAAATACAACTTGGAGTAAAATATCCTTCTGTGCTTCTTATGTTGAAATTCTGTCAATTGAAGCTCTACATAAGTTTGTATTTAAAATTGCCAGGAAAAGTTCTGCAATATTAATATATATTGTGAAAGGTGTTATTTAAAATAGTGCTGTAGATAGTTTTAGAAAGAACATTATATAGTTTTAGAGCCAATAAATTTTTACAAAAATTTAATTACTAACATAAAGTGATATAATAGTGGATATATCATGATTTCAAGCTTCTCAGAATTGTTTGCTGTACTTGCAATTCCATAATTAAACAAAAATAAACTGTGATAAATATATTGATTCTAAGTTTTTTTTTTTTTTTTTTTGTCTTTTGTCTTTTTCCGTGTCCGGCAACGGATCGCAACCCTCAGTGTTGCCCCCGTACTGGACCGGGGACCAGCAACGGGATCGCAACCCTCGGCGCTGCTCCCACGCCTCGCTCAACCAGTGAGCGGGAATCGGTCTGCATGTGGGATCCGAACCCTCGGGCGGGAGCGCCGCCGCGCTTCCCAAGCGGCGCACTATCCAGTGCACCACCGGGCTGGCCCTTGATTCTAAGTTTTAAAAATTCCCTTTAAGCCAAGAGTCTTTCAAAGAAGGTCCTATTTGAAAACTCTCTACATCTCATGAGAGACATTAAAAGTATGTCAACTACGTCATCTCAGTTTCACGAGGAGGAAAAAAGCTCTAAAACAACATACAATAAATCCATAATGAACTGTCTTTAATCCACATAGAAACACTAAAAAGTATAAGCATTAAGGAAAAAAAGAATTGTTGGAGAAAAATTAGGTATCCTAATATTCTGTCCTTTCTAATAAACTTAAAAATACAGATGCCACAAAAATACTACCTTGTAGGGCCGAGCCCGTGGCGTACTCCGGAGAGTGCGGTGCTGGGAGCGCAGCAGCGCTCCCGCCACGGGTTTGGAACCTCTATAGGGATGGCCGGTGCGCTCGCTGGCTGAGCACGGTGCGGCCGGTCTCAAAAAAAAAAAAAAAAAAAAAAAAAAAAAAACTACCTTGTAGATTTAAGTCCATAGAAACTAAACATTAAAATAAAAAGCTTGTCAAAATGTTTGCTATGTTCTGTCAACCATTTTTTCATAGTTGAAGATAAAAGATACTTTTGAGATATTCCCCATCTATGAATCCTAGGTGCACAGATCCTTCAAGAAAATATGGTACTAAAACCATTTTCCTGAATTATATTCCATTATGCACAAAAGATTAGTGCCCTTGTCCAAAGTGCCCATGGCAATCTAGTCTTACGAATGTGTGCTCGAACAACTGCAGAGAGGTGTCACAGCTGACAACACTGACGAATTTTGTTCCTACACTATACTGCTAAACTTTAAAACACTGGTTGCTAATACATAATTATAATTGTAGTTAAAATTTTTTATAACAGTCCATTTGTTTTTGTACTCCAGATACTCAATCTATGATGGTGATATTCAACTTCTGCTTCAGCACTGACTGAATCTGGATCTCTCCCAGCTTTGGCTAAATATTGTTAAGATTTGACCATTTGGCCATGATATGTATTCAGTGTACTGCTCAAATAGTACATATATATGATTTTTACATATTTAATATACATGTTGAATAAAAATAGTACTAATATGTACATTCACATGCATGTTACATGACTTATCTACAGTTTCTATTTTTCTTCAACATCCCCCAAATCAGTGTGCGTTGATAAAGGACACTATCCTGTGTTCAGATGAAAATATTTTTTATAAATATTAAGAACTATAGGAAGGAATTTCCCTTGCATGATAGCAAAAATTATTTTATATTTTTTAATTGGAAAAGGACTGGAGTTGACATTTCTCCCAAGAAGATATACAAACAGCCAACAAGCACATGAAAAGATGTTCAATAACCACCAATTATTATGGAAATACACATCAAAACCACAATGAGATACCACTCCATACCCATCAGGATGGCTCTTACAACAAACAAGTAAACAATCTCAGGTGCTGGCAAAGGTGTGGCAACACTGTAGCTCCTGTGCATTGCTGGTGGGAATACCCAGCGAGGACCCCTGCGGAAGACAGCATGCGGTTCCTCCAAAAATGAAACATAGACTCGCCACGTGATGCAGCAATTCCACCTCTGGGTACATACCCAGAAGAACTGAAAGGAAGGATTCAAACAGATATTTGTATACCTATGTTGATAGCAGTATCATTCACAACAGCCAAAAGGTGAAAACAACCCAATTGCCTGTTGTTGGATAAATGGAGAAACAAAATGTGCTAGATACAAGGGTACTTCAAAAGGTCAGTGGAAAAATAGAATTGAAGGGTAATATGACTCTTTCCATGAACTTTTTGAAGTACCTTTGCACATGCAATGGATTATTATTCAGCCTAAAAAAAGAAGGAAACTCTGACACATACTACAACATGGATGGAACTTGAAGACATTAGGCTAGCAAGCCAGAAACAGAAGACAAATATTTTGATTTCATTTATATGAGGTCCCTAGAGTAGTCAAATTCATAAAGACGGAAAGTAGAACGGCGGTTGCCACAGGCTGAGGGCAGGGGTAAGCAGTGTTTCATGAGCATGGAGTTTGGGTTTGGAAGGATGAAAGTGCTCTGGATATGGATGGTGGTGATGGCTCCACCACATGGAACTTAATGCCACTGAACTTGATATTTAAAAATGGCTAAAATGGTAAATTTTATGTTTTATATACATATATATTACCACGACAAAAGTTATTTTACATTTAAAAAATTTATATGTAGTGAATGTTTGACTACAGTGGACATGGTAAGAACGAGGAATAAAAGGGGACGACAACATAGATCAAGGCACTGTGACTTTGGATGAAAGCATTCTCCCAGGCACCAGCAGGATGTGGTGGAAAAAGAAGTCTCCTCGAAGGCTCTTCAGGCCCACAGCAGCCCAGCACTAGTCAGTGACCAGGGCCCAGGAACTGGATCCAGCTAGGACAAGCACGTGGTGAGTACCTTAGGTGACCCAAGGCCAGGAAGTCTGGGGGGGTGGGAGGGTGTATCCATACCAGAGAGTTCAAGGGGGTCCCAAGGTCCAAAACCAAGCCACGCCTCAACGACAAGACCAGCTGGGCCTTAACTGGATCAAGGGTGAGAGGGAGTTAAACCAGGAACTGGCTGGGAAATAGACTGAAATGGTAACAAGCCTGACCACGTCTGTGGTTTATGTCAATGTGTTATGTCACCATATGACTTTTTCCTTAATTCTAGAGCACAGCAGGGGTGCTGTGAGGGAAAGGGGCTCACCAAGGGGTCCGATATCAGGTGTGCCTGAAGGGCTGCTTCCCATGAGCTGCCGTCCTGTACTTAGATACGGCCCATCTTAGTGATGGACGGGGCTGCTCGTGTCAATCCAACCGGAAGAACGCAGAGTGCCTGACACCTGCCGGCACATGACTGTCTGTGCGATCAGTGCATTGAGGGGGCCGTGCTGGGCTGAAGCCTCTTTGGATCTCATCACATGAAAGCTTGAAGCTGGGCCGGCCGGTTAGCTCACTTGGTTAGGGCACAGCCTTGTAACACCAAGGTCAAGGGTTCAGATCTCCCGACCGGCCAGCTGCCCCCCAACCTCCCTCCAAAAGAAAGAAAGCTTGAAGCTGGGCCCCTCCAGATACATGAATTCCTCCAGGCCCAGTCTCCCATCCTCTGTGTGACACTTCACCGCCACCTGGCCTCCCTAGTCTGCATCCCCTTAGCTTGTACCTGGTGTCTCTCTCTGACCCAGCTCCAGGTAGGTGATCTGTTGGTCAGTCTCGGTGACTTTGCAAGCCAGCTCTCAAGGATGCTGTGTCTTGGGTCTATGGGAGGCTTTAGCATCAATCTTTTTGTTAAATAGCACCAATGCTCACCGGAGAGGCTAGAGGGAAATAAAACTGTACCTTTTCCTCAATTTGTTTTCAGGAAGTTCTGGCCTCCAATGGGGACAAATGTCCAAGGAACAAGGCTTATGACATAACTACTATTCATTCGTGAAGGAAAAATATTTATTGAGCGCCTTCTGTATGCTCCAGCATTAGGATTCTATCTGGGAAAGTGCTCAGGGAGCTCACAGTCTAAAGAAATAAAGTAAAACCACCATAACAAAACGCGTTAAGTGCTCACATGGAAGGAAGGAGAGGGTGCCTGGGAACATGCGGGGTGAATCCGAAAAGACTGGGCTGACAGAGCACTTGGTCGGAGGCCCTGCGAGAAGCATGCTCCGAGGGCAGCGCCTGTGGCCACGCTCCCGGGAGCTGTCGTTTGTGAATGCTGAGCACCTGGTAGCAGGTGTCAGCTGGCTGTGTCCACCCTACACGAGGGGAATGGAACTGGGGGAGGGGCTCAGCACTTGCCTCGGCTGTGTGCAGGTACGGAGGTTTATGGGCACAACGCATCAAAGATAAGTGACCTGTCCCACTACCATCCCTTCGTTGGCCCCTAAGTGACCCAAAGTCTGGCCTCCAGCCCAAGGTCAGCTTAAACACAGTTTCTGGAGACTAGTGAGCCTACCACTGTTGGTCACTCCATCCTGCAGCTTTCTCATGAGATCCTCCTGAAACTCCCGGGGTCAGTGTCCTTAGTAACTGAAAAACTGTGCACTAATGAGGCAAGGACTGCGGTTGGCCCCATTCTGTAGATGAGGAAAACTGAAGCAGAAAAACCACACCTGACTAGCCTAGGGTCTTGTTGGTCATATTATCTGGATCCCGAAGTGCAGCTGGAATTGGGAACTTCTCCAGAAGATTCTTGTCTGGCTGCCTAAAGGAAATGTCCCATCCTTCTGCCTCTCCCAACAACAAGACACTGAAAATACCAACCTTTCAGGTTCCCCCCAAATTACAAGCTTGGATGTCAACAGAGAGCAGTACTGCATCAAAAATTCGTTCTTTTTGGAGTCACAGTTACCCAACATTTCTGAATAGGGGAGAGAGGGTAAATGAGGACTCCAAGCCTGATTCATTTTTTATTTAATTTAATTAATTAATTAATTAATTAATTTATTTATTTATTCATTTTTTAAAAGATGACCGGTAAGGGGCTCTTAACCCTTGACTTGGTGTTGTCAGCACCACGCTCACCCAGTGAGCAAACTGGCCATCTCTATATGGGAGCCGAACCCATGGCCTAGGTGTTATCAGCACTGCACTCTCCCGAGTGAGCCACGGGCCGGCCCCCAAGCCTGATTTAGATGAGTGAATAAGAACAGAACAAAAACTCCGAGGGCCACTGTGAAGATGCCACAGTGCAACATCTTGGTTTTATCAGTCTATATAATGTGGCGTGTGGGCACATCGGGCTGACCTGGGCTGCCTGGAGTTACATAAACCCAGTGTAAAGCTACAGCAATAGTATTGCTAAGTGACTACGCCAATTATCGGGTTGAGGCAATAGCTATGCTAATTGTCTGGTTAAAGCAATTCATAACTAAAGCCAAAACATTTCATTATTTTAGTTATACTAAGTTTCCATTTGTATTGTCAGCACTAGGGCTCAGACCCTTCAAACCCATTGTACAGACTGGGTCACCAGACCCCTCACATGCCAGGCTGGGTCATAGACCCTTCACACGCAGGTCCATGCTCCGTAACTGGAAAGATTCTAGGAGCCATTGGCAGATGACATGAGCTCAGTCCTCAACAGTAGCTGCAGCAGTGGCCTCTCAGGGCATCCCAGGGGCACTGGCAGCAACAACCTCCAGTAGCAGTAGCTGTTGCCTCCCTTGTGTTCCCCCCTGCCCCCAGGACATCCTAGGGGTAGCCCCTCGTCCTTTATACTTAAGTCATAACCCAAGACACCTGGGCACACATGTGCAATTACACTAGTCAATATCAAGGAGTACCTGGGTGCACGTGCATATTTACATCAAATGCTCGGCAAGATTCTGAACATCTGAGGGGCCCTGACCATTTACCTTCACTTTCCCTACATCCAGTTTCCAATCACAGCTTCCCACTCATTTGAAGTATCACTCTTGAGCTTTATTTACTCAGCTATAAAGTAGAGATAGTACCTGTTTTAGTCTGTTTTGTGTTGCTATAACAGAATACCTGAGACTGGGTAATTTATAAAGGAAAGAGGTTTATTTGGTTTACAATTCTGGGACAGCTGCATCTGGCACAGGCCTCAGGCTGCTTCTACTCATGGTGGAAAGTGGCAGGCAGCCAGTGGGTACAAGCAGATCACATGGCAAGAGGAAGCAAGAAAGAGAGAGGAGGTGCCAGGGTCTTTTAAACAACCAGCTCTCAGGGGAACTAATAGAGCGAGAACTCACTCATTAATCCCCCCTCCCCCAGGGAGAGCATTAATCCATTCATGAGGGATGTGCCTCATGACTCAATCACTTTCCAACACTGCCACATTGGAGATCAAATTTCTACATGAGTTTTGGAGGGGACAACACATCCAAACTCCATCAGAACCAATATTGGGGTTGCTGTGAGAGATGACCTGATTTATGAACACAGTTGCATGGTACCTAACACACAGTATGTGCTCAGTAAATGTTTGTTCATTCCGTGCCTTCATTTGCTCATCTCTCTTCCCACGGCCCCCCAATGTTTGCAGTATTTCAGCCTATTGCAGTATCCCTCCCCAGGACTGTTGTGTCACCACAACACAGGAAGTTGCCACCAGGTCAGTAGCATCTCTGTTTGGTCACCGCTCCACTCCTTATTAGTTATTACTGGGTGCTAACTACAAAGAATATTTAATAAGTGTGATGGTCTGAGTTCAGAACTGCCACGTGCCCAACAAAATTACAATTTTGTTTTTCATTTTACAGTTAATGAAGCCCCTTGTTATCTCATTCGTTAGTCAGAAGTCTTGTGAAATCAGCTCTACTTTACCCATGATGGAGTAGAGGCTTTGAATAGGTAGAAACTTACGTCAAGCCATATGCGTAGCCAGTGGCAGATTCGGAACTGAAACCCAGGTCTTCTGAACCAATCAAGCTTTAAAGTAGGTGCTTTGTTTTAAAGAAGGTACAAGCATTTAAAAATAGGTACTTGGGCGACACTGAAGAAAAAAGGAACCCAATAAACCTTGAATTTTAAATAATTCTCATCATTTCAAATTTACTTTCAATCTGTGTTAATGTACGTGGACTCATGTGTACATATATTTCTTAGTTTGGTTTTTTCCACTTTTATTCTACATAACCATTTCCATGTAAGCTAATTTAGAGATTTCCTTTCATGGCATTCAGTGAGGGCCTGAGTTCTTTGCCTGCTGTCTGTATGGTTACCTGTAGGGAATCCTGGTTTAGCAGGATGAACAATCCCTGTAAATACATCTCAGTTGATCCATGAACACCGACGCAGTCTCACCTTATCATTAAAAGTCTACTGAAATGGCACGCCTCGTGATTGTCTGCAGATCCATCACGCAGCTGACAAACGTGGATTGGAGCTCCGGCTTATACCTCCTTGTGTACAGCCCTTTGTCTGTGGCCACTGCCACTGACTGTTCTATTAAGTCTGCCTCAATCTAGAGGACTAGCACCAGAACGTGGGCACAATTTCTGTAGCATTTTTACTTAAACTGTATTTGTTGACTAAAGAGATGATGTTGACTTAAGGACATAATGTACTCCAACAATTATCATATTGAGAAAATTATGTAATTGACATGCTTTAGTTTACCCCAAATTCAGTCACCACCTCCCCCTTGGGTTACGAGCTCTGCTGCCTGCTGAGGAAGTGTCTGAGTGGTTCTCAAACTGTAGCATGCTTCGGAATCCTCTGGAGGGCTTTTTAAAGCAGGGATTGCTGGGCCCCACCCGAGAGTTTCTGATTCTACGGATCTGGGGTGGTGCCTGAGAATTTGCATTTGTAACAAGCCTTCAGGTGCTGCCAATCCTGCTGGTCTAGAGAGCACACTTTGAGGACCCCTGACAAACACAAAGCTTGTGGTGAAAGCATGCACTAATCTCACAAATTTGCATTAAGTAATTGCTTCTTTTCAAATTTCCTCTCCTTAAATAGAACACATATTAAATTCAATGAAAATGTTTTAAAAATAGAAGTGGTGGTACCTTGAGATTTTCAAAATCACATAATAAGAACCTATAATTGTTTCCATAGAAGACACCTTTGTATTGAAAGAAAAGCGAGCAACACACCAGGAGATTCCTGTTCCGAATCCCTTGGGATCCTGCTAAGCAGTCGATGGGGATGGAAACAGGCTGGAAAGAGGCTCTCAGGAGCCGACTAGGGCAGCATGTCCTAGCCCTTCTCCGTTCTAACCAGCAACAGCATTGACCACGTTACAATAAGAGATGGGATGGCGACGACGGCGAGGAAGACGTGCTGCATCGCAATCCTGAAAAGCAGCTCTGCAGGCAATATCTGGAGTAGGGTTTTTCTGTGGCTCTTTTTTTTTTTTTTTCCTTTTTGTCTTTTTTCGTGACCGGTAACGGGATCACAACCCTCGGTGTCGCGCCCGCACCGTGCTCAACCAGTGAGCGGACCGGTCTCTATATGGGATCCGAACCCTCGGCGGGAGCATCACCGTGCTCCCAAGCGCCGCACTCTACCAAGTGCGCCACCGGGCCAGCCCTGGAGCAGGGTTTTTCTGATCCTCTCTCCTTCCTCGCAGGGAAGGAGACAAGAAATATGTATTTATATATTTTTTAAATTAAAGAACGATATTGATCTGTTTGGTAAGGTTCGAGTGAGATACACACATTATCGCAACTAAATCAATCATTTGTGGAGTAGGTTCTCAAGTCAAGGGAGGGAGAAAAATTCTCAGGAAGGTCCCTGAGGTTGCTTATCTTGCTTTTGATTAAAAGCCTTTCCTTAGAGTCCTACAAATAAAGAAATGGGGCTGGCTATTTGCTATTTAAATAAAATAAGCAGCCTACTGATCTGCCCATAAACATAGAACATATCAAGTGCAGAGGTGAAAGACTGCCACTTACTAGCTGTGTGACCTTGACCTCATTTATTCATTAATTTAGAAAACAAATAATTAGTAAGGGCCCATTATCTGCCACTTGCATAGCTTACAAAAAGGACTTAGATTATCCTTCTTTTGTAAAATAGGAATCATGCAAATCCACCTCCCCCATTGTCAAGGGTGACCAGATGTGCCCAGAACCCCGGGGCTCTGTGGACCTCAGGTCCTTGTTCTGTCTCCTGACAGCTCCCCACAATCACCTCCCTGTGGCACTTGGCTTATTCTATGGGTATTCCAGTGGTTGTGGCCATCCCTCAGTGTGACCTTTCTGCTTTTAGGGTGTTTTGCAAGCCAGTGGAAATACAAACTAAAAAGTGCCTGAAAACTGCTTCAGTGGCTCTGAGGCACCAAAAAATGAAGGCATTTTATTTATTTATTTTCATTGTAATAAAACTTATTTCACACGAAGCCATCTTAAAGAGTTTCTCTGCTGACCCAGGCTGCCACAGACTGGTAGGCACGGTGCGTGCACTACCTGATCTCATCTTCAGCTTTCCTCTTTGCAGTGAATTGGGTTGGCATAATCACAAAATCAAAACTTTCTTTGTAGTGCCCACAAAACCCCCAACCAAGTACCTGATAATTTCCTTTCCCATGGCATATCTTGCTCCCCCAAATTCTGAAACAAAAACATGTCTCTTGAGTTAAGCATGAAATGAACATCTTCCATCTCAGGTTGTTTCTTTCTTTAGAAGTAAAATAAAAATTTCTTTCCGTAAAAAAGAAAAACATCTGTAGAGGTTCAATAAAGGAGAAAGACGTGAAAGTCTAAATCCTTAAATTCCAAAAATCGTATGTTAGTAAATTATTTTGTAAATGGTGGTCAACTCAGCTGATTGGAGAATAGCTATGATGAAGCCAGACCACAGGTTTAGTCCCTTTACAGGGTCCATGCTATGCAGTTGTCTCTTTACCCTGCACAGCTGTGGTCGCCAAAGGGGCCTGACATGAGCTCCAGCTTGCAGCTGTGCAGACCTACCATGAACGGTTTGGAAAAGAATCAAAGTTCCTTCTGGAGGCTGATCGGTAGCCCTGTGTTTTTATTCTCATAAGAGGAGTCCTATTCCTTCATTATACAGAGGGATAAGTAGTCTTAAAATAGTCAATAGGGTATCCAGCCTTGTAGACAACGCGGCAAGAGGTAGAAAGCCCTTTGACATGAATCTGTATCAGCACTAAAGCCTGCCGTAGCACGCCCAAAGTCTTTATTCATAATTCATTTCCTGGTTTCTCCACTCCCCAAACCAAATTAATCACTGACAAAGCTAAATGGACAATTATTGGTAAGGTTTCTCTACCAGAGAAATCTGAGTAATACAGTAGGGAGAAAACACTTTTAACCTGAATATAATCAAGTTTTAAAATCTAACAACCAGTTTACTGGAAATATAGGAGATTGGGGACTTAAGAGCAAGTTAAACAGCACCTGGAGAAAACAAACATTCTGGAAAGTGGGAGATTAAACAGGACAGCAGGTCACTTCGATAAGTCAATATTAAGATTAAAAGCAAGAAGGAGGAATACTTCTCTAGATTTAATCACTTAAAAAAAATTTTAAACAACCAAATGTAAGGGATGATCGTCAGTTGGATTTCGGTTTGAGTAAACAGCTGTCAAAGACAATTTTGGTGCAACTGGAGACATTTGAATATAGGATGGGCATTAGTTGATGAGGGAGGGATTATTGCTAACTAGATTTGTTGTGAAAATGCTACTATAGCTATGTAAGATGTTCTTATTTTTCAGAGGTGCATTCTGAGTACTTAAGGGTGAAATGACGTGTCTATAACAAAAATTTTCAGCAAAGAAAAAAGAAAAATACAAAGCAAATGTGTTGAATATTAATTGTTAAATCTAGGTAATAGGTAAATTTCATTATATTCTCTCTACTTTTCTGGTATCTGAAAATTTCCAAAATAAAAGGTTAAAAATAAAATTTCAAATTTATGTTTTTAAACGATTTCCTGGCTTTCTCATTTATTAGCTGTATGAACCTCTGCAAGTCATTTAAATTCTCAGAGCCTCTGATTTCTCATTTGTAAATTAGTGATAACAACAAATTCAAAGTTGTGTGAAAATTTGATAATCTGTTTGTGAAAATGCCTCACAGGTGGGTAAAGCTCACAAGTTTTCCTCCTTCTTGTTTATACACATGGCTTTTAAAAGTCTTGAAATATTCTCTGGATTGCAAAGAGATATATCATCTCTCAAAGTGACACAGGTGCTTATATCAGTCAGGGTTCTCCAGAGAAACAGAAGGTATGGGAGATAGATTTTAAGGAATTGGCTCATATAATTGTAGAGGCTGGGAAATCCAAAACCTGCCAGGTAGGCCAGCAGGCTGGAGACCCAGGAACGAAATGCTGCTGCAGTTCAAGTCCAAAGGCAGTCTACTGGCAGAATTCCCTCCTCTAGGGCAGGTCAGTCCTTTTCTATTGAAGTCTTCAACTGATTGCATGAGGCCCATCTTCTTTACAGAGGATAATCTACTTTATTCAGAGTCTACTGATTAAAGTGTCAATATCATCTAAAAAGTACCTTCACAAAAACATCTAGAATAATGTTTGACCAAATATCTGAGTACTGTGGCTGAGTAAGGTTGACATGTAATATTAACCAACACAGTGCTTAATAAAGAACTGTTATTTGTTGAGTTATCTAGTGTTTTACTCGGTAAAATCCTGTGCAGTTGCACAAAGGTGACCTGCTATTGATTCCATCCTGAGTCATTTTGTGTCCTAGATCTCCAACTAGCCAGAAATATTTAGGGGTTTCAAAAAATTCCACCTGAATTTTATTGATGTCTGTCCTATAAATTTCAATCTAAAATTTACCCTCAAAGAGGGTAGAGTAAGTTTCTCATTTTCCATAATAAGAATGTAAGACCTATTAGAACAAGGATATTTCTATCTCTTGACCGCTGCCCTAGCAACTAGGGCAGTGCCTGGCAGGGGCTGGGCACTAAGGGAACGTTAATGAGTGAACAAATCCATGATGATGGAACTCAGCAGATACAGAAAGTGCTGTTAGAAAAAGGTGATTTAGGATGTCAAATGTATGTTTTCTATAATAAAAGTTAGCATTTGGTCCATGCATAGAAGAAATTCTATTTCAGTTTAATCTGCAACAATTCACTTTATTGCCTGGATGTTTGTAGATCAGGTCTATTGAAGAGAAAATTGTTAAGTAAAACATGAAGACATGTCCAAATACCTTCTCATGGAGTCTTTCATTTGGGTGGAATGACACAGCACACATGGAAGTAGTTTAACTGTTTCCAGGGAGATTTCTCAGTGGAAGCAGCCCTAGTGCAGACTAGTGTAATGCACAGTGTGCAGGAATGTCTTTCCCAAAATATCCCCTGACTGCCATCTCAGGGCACAAAATGCCTCAAGTGCCACCATTTGGGGTATATTCCTTTGAGTCTTGAGGGGATTTTAAGTATCCCGCATTCTCAATCAAAATGTAAATACCTCACAAAGGAAAACGGGTTAAAACCGTCATTTTAGTACTTGGCAGGCACCAACTCCATGTATCAGTCATCAGTTAGCTAGATGATCCATGTGACTTTTCCTAAGTTGTGACTTTTTCCAGTTTTGATAATTCAGAAATATCTCTAATCAGTTTTGCACTGACAACCGTAGAGGAATCATATCTGGTGAAAGTCATGGGGTTTATGTTTAGACTATTTTTTTTTCTTTCTTCCCCCTCATACATTTAGTGAGATTTATGTAAGAAACAACCTAATCGGTTTCACGTTTATGAAAGGGACGAACAACGTTCAGAGGTTCAGGGGAGAGTAATGGCTGTGGAATGCTGTTGAATGACTCTCCGCTGACACGCTCTTGGTGGTTGCTAGGGTGCTCACCCACATGTTTATACACTTACATAAAAATGACCTAAGGAATGAAGGACAAGCACAAGCACTTTGGGATTTGGTGAAAATTTTCTCAAGCCTGTTAGATTTTTCTTTTATCAGTCCTTCCAAGGTCAAAGCCATAGAGTCTACAGAAAACATGACCGAGAAATGTTTATATAAATTCATAGTTCTGTTGTTAGATTCTAAAAGAATATTATCATCAGAGCAAACATTACACTGGTAAATGTAATTTTAAAAATAAATAAGCCAAAAATCTATAAGAACAGTTTGATGCTCTCCATTTGTATGTTAAAATCTATTACAACTATAACTACCTTATAATACTTATTTGTCTAAGTTACAAGCTCAGGATGATACATAAAAACTTCCAATTTTGGCTAGAAAAACTACTTGGTGTCTCAGATAAAATTTTACAATATATTTTTTTTTTTTGTCTTTTATCTTTTTTCCGTGTCCGGCAACGGATCGCAACCCTCAGTGTCCAATTTTGGCTAGAAAAACTACTTGGTGTCTCAGATAAAATTTTACAATATATATATTTTTTTTGTCTTTTATCTTTTTTCCGTGTCCGGCAACGGATCGCAACCCTCAGTGTTG
>NW_007735605.1:37244-39837 GCF_000696425.1 Galeopterus variegatus
GGCCGGCCCGTACATGGGATCCGAGCCCTCGGGCGGGAGCGCCGCCGCGCTTCCCAAGCGGCGCACTATCCAGTGCGCCACTGGGCCGGCCCCAAAATTTTACAATATTATATTAGTTTTTAAATTACTCAAGATACAAATGGTTTAACAGTGTTAAAGTCACATTGTCTAAAAAAGAATTCCCATTCCCTGATTCTATTTGTTTTGTAACAGAGACAATGGAGATTGATAGAAACTAGTGCCTTTTTCTTGATACAGGTAGAAGCTGTACATGAATGCGTTCTCTGGAGTAGCTCCTACCACATCTCCTAGAGTTATGGTGAGGATTAGATGGAAGAATGTGTTAGAGTTCCCAGCAAAATACCCAGCAAAGTGTAGCCACTCTTCAAACATTAGTTTCCCTTGCTTATCCAAAGTATTTAAATTATACATGGAAAATTTGAAAAGTAAATTACATATGGAAAATTTGTATGGTTATATAGACGGAAATTGTCACAAATCAAGCAAAATTCTGCAAGTCCAGGTCAAGTAGTTTCCTTGTGTTTATATTTTAAATCAAATCAAAGCTATTAAAAAGTTTTCTATGTAGAGACTGAAGCCCTTTCCCTTTCTTTTTTAAGGCCCACCCGTGTTGAACCCGGCCTGTAAAATAGAGATCACGTATGTATTACTGCCCATTTGTCAAGATAAAGAATATATTATACACTACATGTTCAAGGATGCATCTATTAAGCAAATGTGCTTATAATTAGTACGCCAAACATTTTAGGCAAAAATACAACTGTTTTCTCCTCTAAACTGATACTCAGTTGTTTTGGGAAACGATGCATTTTAGAAGTCTAACAGATCACTCACAGAATTATGTGCCCATTGTAAATCAACAAGTCAACAAGACTTTCTTTAAAAGTTTTAAACAATTTTAGAGTAGAATAACATACTCCTGCTGGATACTCACACTCACACAAAGCCACAGGTATCTGAGGAAATCTCTTGCCCTTTGCAGTTCTCTTCTTGTACCTCCTTCCATACTAAATCCGTGGTGTGGCTCTGCGTGGATGTATGGATCTCGTACAAACCTACTCTGTTTTTCCTAAACGTGCATTCGCTAACTAAAGGTTTGAACCCCTGTTGGTCAACATGCTTTTGCCTCCTGTGATACAGACACCCAGAGGATGTCAGTATCCTCTTCACAAATGACCATCGTTTCCCACTGACCAGCCCCCAACCTCTGCTTTCAGAATTCAGGGCCAACAATGTCAGGACTGTACTTGCTGGTAGTTACCCAGGAGATTTCAATATGCCCATTTTTTAGAACATTCAAAAATGGAAGCTCCTAATATGAGAGTCTCCCAAATAATGGATTAAGAAATTAGTCAAGATACTACTGTCTCCATTTCTGTAAGATAAAACCTAGGCACTTTCACGATAATAGACAGGCACCGACATACTGACTTGACCAAAGTCAACACCAGAAAGAAACCATTTATGTTCTACATAAAAGAATATTGACTCCTGTCACTTTAAAATATGTGATGCTATTTGGCATTCACAATGATCTTTCTTGATTTGTCTTCTGTGCTAAATTTTACCTTTGACCTCTTGCAGTTGCTTCTGCATCATGTTCTCTTTTAAGCCCTGCCTGATAATGGTTCTTCGCACAATTGTCTGAGATTTTTGCTGTTGCAATTGCGTCAATAATTGAAGTGAGACTGCAAGTCTTCTGGGCTTGGGCACCAAGGTCAATTAAGTTGCTGGTTATCTCTTGTGCCTGGTTTGCTCCTTCCCAGTCAGGAGAATGCAAATGCCTGGCACTAAGCGAGTGTGCTCCAGGAAATTCCAGTCTGTTCAGGGCAGTCTGCAGGCCATTCGGCTGTGCTGTGAGTCACAGTCCTGGGCAATCTCAAAGTCTACGGCAAATAATATGAGTAAGCGACATTGTGGCACCCCCATTTTTTACTGGAAAGTGAAACTTGAAGTGGCTCAGAATGGGCGAAGCTGTGCTGTGAGTCACAGTCCTGGGCAATCTCAAAGTCTACGGCAAATAATATGAGTAAGTGACATTGTGGCACCCCCATTTTTTACTGGAAAGTGAAACTTGAAGTGGCTCAGAATGGGCGATGAGTAAGTAGTATGTAGGCTGAAGAAGCTGAAGGAGCTTCTGGGAATGAAGGGCGATCAGAGCAGTCATCTTCAGTCACCTCCTTGCTGCTACAAATGGCAACTCGCACAAATGCAAAGAAGTCATCACACCTCGATACCCTAAAACCAAAAGTCCTCCTCGGCTAAAGACTCAAATAAAAAAATATATAAACCTGGATGCTGCACGACATACAGGCCCATTTTGGAATATGGATGTGGAGGAACAGGAATATCATTTACTGGGTGTCTACTGTATCTCAGGCTCTATGCACATTACATTTAGTGCTCACAATAATCCTGTGAGGAAGTACTATCTCCAAAGATAGAAAATTGATAAGAAGAAGCTTGGAGAGGTTAAGTAGCTTGCCCAAGGTTGCAGAGTTAGCAAAAGTCCGAACTAAGTTCTCTCCCAAATCTGTCAGATTCTGAAGCTTTAATAGCTTTAGTGGCGAGG
>NW_007735605.1:40501-75636 GCF_000696425.1 Galeopterus variegatus
CTCCTGATCCTGTGATGCTGCACCTTGGATAACAGAATAAGTGGCATACCCTTACATTTGCTGCTGTTGGCACAGCACAACCCTGGACTTGTTCTCACCTAGACCCAGGGCACCAGCTGTGCCGCATGAGACTATGTGTCCCAGGGACATGGCTGCAATGTCCAAGACAAATGTGGCCACTGTGCTGTGGCAGGCACAGGAGACCCACAAGCAGAGAATAGAATTCTGAAGCTGGAACTTACAGATCATCTTGGTTTTGTTCTGTTTTGTTTTCAGCTTCTCTTATTGATGAAGAAAATGAGACCTCAGGATGTTAAGTGACTTTAAAAAGACATATAGGTAGGGCCGGCCTGGTGGCGCACTGCTACAGTGCGCTGCTTGGGAGTGCGGTGGCGCTCCCGCTGAGGGTTCGGATCCCACATACAGACCGGTTCCCGCTCACTGGCTGAGCGAGGTGCGGGCGCAACACTGAGGGTTGCGATCCATTGCCGGACACGAAAAAAGACAAAAAAGGAAAAAAAAAAAAAAAGACATACAGGTAGTACAGAGAGCAGACCATAAGCAGAAGCCAGACAGAACCTACCTCATTTTCTTCCTAAATCACCACTGGAAACATCTATAATTCTTTCAGAAGAGTAGTTGTCTTTAACAAGAAGGTCAATGTCATTTATGTGTTACAAGTCTGGAGCCCCATGACAACAGAAGAAGGAAAGTCGTTTGTTCCAAAAGTACCAGCAAGATAAAATGTGGTACAAAAGTAACACGGGGAAGGCAATGGTGGCGTCTGCACGCAGAATAAGCTACGCTCACGTGCGGGGGCCGAGCTTGGGTAGGTGGCATGTCTTCCGATCGTGCCCACATCCCTCCCTCTAGATCCCGGCATGAGTGGGGGCCTGTGAGGGCGGCTGCACCCCAGCCCTGGTCCGGTCTGCTGGCCCCAGGAAGCGACAGCGCTCGGACAGCCTGCATGAGGCAAGGACTACCCACGCGCTTCCCCACGGCTCCCTCGCCCTGTCTACAGCCCTTCACTCATTCCTTCCTTCATTCCTTCACTCTCAGTCAACAAATATACCTGAGTTGGTGCGGCAGGGACTGGAGAGGATAAAAGATGAGTAATCACGTGGGTATTGCTGTAAGGCGCCTGCTGTCTGATAGAAGTGTTCAGAATATGAAATTTTGGGGCCGGCCCGGTGGCGCACTGCTACAGTGCACCGCTTGGGAGTGCAGTGGTGCTCCCGCCGAGGGTTCGGATCCCACATACAGACCGGCTGCTCACTGGCTGAGCGAGGTGCGGGCGCAGCACCGAGGGTTGCGATCCGTTGCCCGTCCCGGTCTGGTACGGGCGCGACACTGAGGGTTGCGATCCGTTGCCGGTCACGAAAAAAGACAAAAAAGGGAAAAAAAAGAAAAAAAAAAAAAGAATATGAAATTTTCATGTAACTGGGTTCTGGCAAACAGTCCACAGAGGCACACACAACCCTGGGAAGCGCTGTAGTTAGAAGTGCTCGAGTTTGCAGAGCAAGTCCAGAGAGAAGACAGACAGACCATCAGGAGCACCGACAGTTGGGTCAGATTTTCAAAGGAAAGTATGAGCTGCTCAGGCTGCTCAGGGTTAGTTCATCACCCCTTGAAAACTCTTGTTAACTCAATGCCTGTGTATACTCTGTTCATCTGGTCTCTCTACTCAGTGGATCTCACTAAGCCCCAGACACACAATCATCTGTGCTGGCTGCCGGGTCGGCTCTAAGGGGGACTGTGCAGAGTGATTCCTTATTCGACAGCTCCACTGGTAAATTTGTGACATGTTTGGGGGCATGGTTGGTGTGGCACCTTTTCTTTTAAATCCTGTATTTAATTATGAGGTGTTCTCCATATTAGAGAATGGCAATTTGATTCAATGACATTTTGTCAGTTGGTTCTCCCGTGATCAGACGTGTGAGTAGCTGAATGTTGAATAAAGAAAAGTGTTTCCTGATTAAAGAGTATTCGGGTGATTGATAGGTTTTTAATTTGTAAAAGTGATGCCTAGCTTGACAATGATTCATTTTCTGTATTAAATGATACAAAAATGAATTCTGACAAATGAGTGTCAGATAAAGAAATCATATAGGCTGTTTAATTCCGTTCTACGTCATTTGACCTTGATATTCTAATTCATTGCAACATGAAACGAGCTTTCACGAGAGGCTCACGTGGACTTATGACTACTGCTTTTCTTCCGATTCCTTTTCCCCCTCTTCTGTTTTATAGTACTCCTGCAACAGTACTGCAGAATTATTTTAAAGCACAGCTCTTCACAGGTGTCAGATTAACAGCAAAATAATTTGGGATTTTAAATAAATTTGAGGGTTCTTATGAACCTCACCATGGAGACCAGAGAGTGAATTGTTGCCATGGAGACATTGTAAGTCCACTACGCCTAGAGTTCTTATTACCATATATTCAGATATTAGCAAGAATCAGGTATCATGTGTAAATCATTTTAAGTTCCTTACTGAAAGCATGGTGATGGATAAAGTTAATATTAAAGATTACTAATTAATTAATGCACCAGAGGTCTTCCCATCCTACAGGAGGAGGAAGAAATCCACAGCTCCCAGGCTTTGTCCCCAGATTCCTGATTGGATCTGGAGTGGAGGCTGGCATCTGTGTTTTTTTTTTTTTTTTTTTTTTTTTTGTCTTTTTCCGTGTCCGGCAACGGATCGCAACCCTCAGTGTCGCCCCCGTACAGGACCGGGACCGGCAACGGGATTGCAACCCTCGGCGTTGCTCCCGTGCCTCGCTCAGCCAGTGAGCGGGAACCAGTCCGTATGTGGGATCCGAACCCTCGGGCGGGAGCGCCGCCACGCTTCCCAAGCGGCGCACTATCCAGTGTGCCACCAGGCCGGCCCTGGCATCTGTGTTTTAAACAAGCTTCTCAGGTGGCTCTGAGGCCCACCCAGTGTGAGCATCTTTCCCCTGGGCTATGAATGGGAGTTTCTGGATAATTGGTTGTCAGAAATGGTATCTCAGTTTTGTCTTGATTAAATCAGAATTCTCCTTGATGTCAGGGATGTCCTTTGACTTTAAAAATTAATATGCAATTAATTAAAATTCATAAAAACTCACTTCAGTTTTCATATCTCATTTGCTATCTGGATACATTTTAGCCTTCACTTATAAAGAAGCTTTTACAATCCATACTTCCTTAGATATTTCAAATTGTTTGTATAATTGTAAAATACTTGATTTTTTCAAGTACCTCAAACTTTAATGAAATAAAACTTTCTCAAGCTTTTAAATAGCTAATAAAACTTTTAAAATTAGATATATTTCTCTTTAGTATTTTAATAGTATAAAAGCTTGGTGAGATTTTAACTGAATAATCACAAATCAAATAAAGTTACACATTTTAAATTTAATTACTGTACTAACTGCTCTGACTCTAATAATGCAATCATTGAAAACTTTGCAAGTATATAAAAAGCAAATTCGGATCCCGTAATACAAAAATACATTTATTAAACTCTGCAGATTTGATTTTTTAAAACATTTTTACGTTTAATTCTAAATCATCCCAGGGAGAAAATTTCCTCCTTGCCTGTCAATGAGAGATTCTGGAAGAGGCACTGATGGACGGGACACACGGAGCACTGCTTTTTGTATATATATACATGCATGTATACATATTTAGGGTTTGTACCTATGACTCCCAGCTGGCAGTCCAATACAAACATTTAGAGCCCTGGGTCTGGATATGCGATCTTACTGTGGGACTGTATATCTAGAACCACCTCATCTAGGAACCAGAGAGTAGTATGTGAGGTTATCATTTTTCAAAATTATGTATATTTTATCCTCTTATTTTGAAATTATTTTATTTTTATTCATGAATACATTTTATTTGCACTTCAATAGTGTAGAAAGACCACAATGCTTCATACCACAACACTCAAGAAACACCAAGTTATTCAAATATGTAATTACTTATTTACTTTGACTAAACAAAACAGTGCAGTTTAATAAAAGATATACCAAAGATAGAATTCACAAATTTGTTATCATATACTTCCCACACCAAACCAAACAAAACAAAACAAAACTGAACACAGTCTAGGCTTAATAGAATAAACTCACCATAAAGGGGAGAAGTTTTATCATTACAAAGGTACAGAATGTTTTGGCAAATACATGTACTTTGATATAACAAAATGTATCTCTTTAAAATTCCTTTAAACAGGATTTGTTTAGGACAGCAGCATTTAAAAATCCTTTGCTATAGTTTCAAAAACATTTCTTTTTATAATCGATCTTTGTAGTTCTTAAAAGCATAAGGTACGTGCATTAGGAAACCATGAGAGAGATTCTGCGGACTTAGGACCAAGCTAAATCCAACCCTTTAACTAGTAACATTCTACCATTACATGACATTAATAAATAACCTTTAAAGATGGCTATGAATGAAGCTTTGCTTTGTAGCAGAAATACTCCAATACTTCAAAGATGCTACAGCTGGGGGAAGTATCTTGTAAACAAAGAAAAAACACCTAAGACAGCTTTTTTATTTTGAAATGATTTTAGAGTACAGAAGTGGTATTGTAGTGCTAAGCCAGTGCCCTTTTATATGGTTTTCCATCTGAATCCATGCTTGGGGGCTCAGATTGGAGAAGCGTGGACAAGGAGAGGAAGGGGACAGGATGGTGGCATCGTCACCCACTGAATGTACCTGCCAGGAGAGGAGAACCATGAACGATTTCCCCAGAGGGCTGGTAGCCAGCCAATTCCCAAATAACCAGGGTCTGAGAAGTAGATCCCTGCTTGGATTTGGTGAAAAAGGGTTATAAGTGGTCTGCATTAGTGAGGGTAAAGGCCAAGCTGCTATAACAAGGAGGCCCAAAATAGGGTGGCTTATCAAAAATAGAGGTTTATTTCTTTCACTTGACAGCTCTGTGGTGAGCGGGCCAGACTGGCAGGGAGGCTGTGCTCCACATGGTCATCCTGAGACCCAGGATTCTCCATACTGTGGCTCCACCACCCCTCAGGGCTTCTTCACTAGGGTTCCCAGACCTCTAAAGAGTCCACAGATGGAATTCTGAAGCTCTATATACTTGGATAGGGAAAAACTACATCTCTAATTTATATTTAGCATTTCCTATAGTTATAAAAGTAGGCAACAAACATAGCACTATTAGCAGTACTTATGAACTTATCACCAACAGAAATAATATTTTTATATCAACTTAACAATTATCTTGAACTATTTCTATTCACCATTATTTTGAAATTATGATAATTAGACCTGCTACTTATTATTTGATGCATTGCCAAAGCACCTATATTCCAACATCACAATTTTGGTTTTAAACATTTAAAATATTTTAAGTGCATTTCAATATAATTTTCTTTTTAATTTTCTTTTTTTTTTTTTTTTTTTTTTTTTTTTTTTTTTCCGTGTCCGTTACTATCTAACACGATTGCCAAAAATATGCTGAAACTTTTCTTGGAAGTTTTCATACTGTCTCACCAAAGGCCTCTCCAGACATCCATAAACAGACTTGTACCCACTTCTCTGATGGGTATAGTGGCCACCCGAGGACACCTGTGGGCCCAGAGACAGCACCCCAATTCCTCCTCTCTACACACTTAAACAGCAGCTGTAGAAGAAAGCAAACGCCGAGGCAGGGAGAGGTGAGAATGTGCCCCGTGGAATCACATAAACAGAATCCAAAATACATAGTTGGATTACTCAGGAATCAGGGAAGGGTACTTTGGCCTCACTCCTACCAATGCCAAATTGTTGGAAGAGGCTTTGTCATGTAATTCCATCTCTTCTCGCAGAGTGACAGAGATGCAAAAGATGACTCAGAGCCCATGTATTCAGAGCAATGAGAAGCCTGAAGGGACTGCACCAGGGAAAACTCCTTCAAGAGAGGAGAGCCCAGGCACAGCCTGGAGTCAGTTTTTGCCTCAGTTTTTATTGTAAAGACAAGAAAGTTACAGAAGAAAAACAGGTGGTTAATCAATCACAGTGAAAACATAAACAAACTGGCTATGTGACAATCTTCATTAAAGCACGTGTAGTTTAAAACAGTTCAAGCAATTTACCATCAAAAGGAGTCATAAAACTAAGCTATCTGACATACAAAAAGAAACAACGAGATAATCACCACAGCAGCCCTTAGCTCCCCAAGAAACTCAAAGAAACAGCTGAGGGCGAGATGTGGAACATCCCTGAAGCACTAACTAGCACAATGTCCTTGAAGATTTTAGCTCACGTACTTTCCCAGCATTTAGATTTAGCTGCACCGATGGCAACTGCCCCCGGAGCAATCACTTTTTGCTGTGCTTCAGTTCTCTTATCTGCCGCAAAGGCTTTAGTCCTGTAAAAGTTTTCTGGTCTTTCCTAATCTTAGCATTTCTACGTGTTTTCCTAAAGGGTTGGGCTTTGGCCCCGTAAACTAGAGGCTTTGTCCTCCTAAACTACAGGCTTTGGCCTTCTACACTAAGGACTTTGGTCCTGCCAAACACGTGTGTTTTATTTCTATCGCATTAATAACTTCTTGGTCAATATCCTCCACATAATTCAAGGTCAGAGAGAAACTAATACTCTTTTATCATAGTAAACTCACGTTTATGCCAGCTGGGGTTTGAGCAAAGCTTCACATTCACACTTGCCTGAAGACCCAAAGAGGGCAGTGACAAAGAGATTAAATCTTGCACTGGAAGCTATGTCTAATTTAGAAAATATATGCTTGGAAACAACCACAGAAAAACAAAAAAAACAGACTACATCTGGTGGGATGGAGAATCACCCCAGATTCCTCCCTCCCCAGCCCACGTAATCATGGGCTCCTGAGTTTGTACCTCTCCTCTACCGGGCAGCAGACGTAGGCAGAGATGGGAGCTTTGATTTACAACTTAAGGAGGGGGCGTGGAAAACGTCCTAGAAGAGAAGGCTTTGGGACCTGCTAACTTTGCGGGGAGAGAAAGATATGAAGCTACTGTGACATGGGGGAGGCAGGAACTTGGAAAGAAGAAAAGGAATTAAAAGGACAAATGGCAGTGGGTGAGGGAGAAGGTGGGACTCAGGTGAGAAAGGGTTTACCCGGCAAAATTCTTTGGAGGGAATCTGGGCAGGGAGGCTGGGCCCTCGACGACACAAAGGGATGCACTAGTGACAACAGAAAGTCCCAAGCGCTAGCTTCATCACCCTCTTCCTGACGCCTCTAAACTCTGATCCGTGTGCATTAGTACTGGAGGCTGTGAGGTGCCTGTGGCCTGCGTGGCATCTGGATGCACTGGGGATACAGAAAAGCCAGAGCAGGGAAGCGCTTCCCACGGTCCCATCCCCACTCTGGTGAGAGCCCCCTTCAGAGTGGGTCACAGCAGCAAAAGTGTCCACTCAGCCAGTGTCTTGGTCTGTTTTTGTTGCTATAACAGAATACCATAGACTGAGTAATTTATAAAGAAAAATTTACTGCATGTAGTTCTGGAGTCTGGGAAGTCCAGGGGCATGATGCCAGCACCTGGTGAGGGCCTTTTTGCTGTGTCATGACACAGTGGAGGTCAAGAGCGTGCCAGCTCAGGTCTCTCTTCCCCTTCTTATAAAGTCATCATTTTCATCACGGGGTCCCAACCCTGATGACCTCATCTAATCCCAATTATCTCCCAAAGACCTCACCTCCAATCAACATATGAATTAGGGAATTGTTTTGAAAACATGAAATTTGGGGCACACAGTCAAACCATAGCAGCTGGAGAATCTGTAAAGATGAGTCTCCCATACTTCAGTCCACCAGACCTCCACACCCCACTTCCCCCAACCACGAGGGACATGGTCTATGTATGGGCTGCACAGGGGAGCACAGCTCTTAAAGCATCAAGGGGGCTTTGTGGAAACCAAGCTCTTTGAATTTTATGGCCCCTCACTGGGTGACAGGGGTTCTTTAGACCACACCTAAGCTTTGAATGTGTGAATTCCTTTCAAATCTGTTCAGAAATTCTAGTTTGGGAAAAGTTATAAATAGGTTTCTCCTGAATACTTGTGAGGAAAAAATGCACAGATGAAAACATACCCATTGACTCAGGCTCTGCAGATACATCCGAGCAAAAATGTCTTGGTTGGCACCAAATATGCTGGGAGTTTTTTGAAATAAGCCTCATGTCTGTTTGGCAAAACATGAGTGCTGTATTAAAAGAGCATATTATCCTCCTCACTTGGCAATACAGCCACACAAAGTGTCTTACTGGATGAGAGAACCCTGACCTTAACTTAATACTCTTTTTTCTTTTGCCCATTTACAATATTTGATTTAATTAAGAAATATAATCGTGAATGTTTTCTTGGCAACTTGGCAATCCACATGGACATCTGTATTGAATATAAAGCTCCATTGGGTATTTGGGGGCCAAGTTAGCAGTTCACTAATGTATGGGCAATTTTCTTGGAAAGTCAATGAGGCTCAGTGTTGGGATCCAGCTTTTGTCTTAAACACAGTAATGTGCTGGCCTGTGCTGGGCTCTGCTGCAGCAGAGGAGGGAGCTTTGCCAAAACTGTCCATTGACTGTATAAGAACACTTGAACAGCACACACACAGGAAGGAAATTGTTGACCCCCTCGGAAATCGCTTCCCAGCGGTGGTTTATCAGCACTGGACTTAGAGCTGCAGAATACGGTAAGAATATAGCCTCCGTTTAGACATAATGAAGGAGATACTGCAAATGAAAGTGGGAGAGAGGCACAGTCAACAAATGGCATCTATTCATTCATTTCAAATCCTTTCTTGAAATTAATTTCATTAGAAGTAGAGGTTAAGAATAAAATGGCAACCATAGAAAAACTAGAAGAATACTAATGAATGTTAATCAGACCTCTGGTGTGAGTGTGTCTCTGTGTGGAGTTCTTTTAAGTTCAGAAGAAATTACATAGAAAAAAGATAGATGTGTCTGTGTGATATTTTGAAATTCAATATATGCAAAGAGCAAAAAAGGCAAAAAAAAAAAAGTTGGGAAATAATATTTCTGGTCAATGGGAAACAAATGATTAGTTGTTGTCTCTGATCAGGTTCCCTGGCCACAGACCCGGGTGAAGCTTTGCATGCACGTCTATTGGGAGGACGGTGCAAACAGCACCTCCGAGGAGTGAGGGCCACAGGGCTGGCCAGAGGGAAAGCCGAGCTTGATGCACAGCCCCTGAGACCTCAGACAGCCCTTCAGGATGGTCTCAAATTGAGGCAGGAGCGCTGGTCTCCATCGGTCTGATCTTAGGTGGCTCCTTCCCTGAAGACAATTACCAGAGAGGCAGTTGCCAAATGTCAGCTGCTAACCCTCCTGGCAGCTGGAGAAAAGACCCCATCTTCAGGGGCTCTGGGTGGCTTACCACAGCATTCGCTGTAATTATCTGCAGGGTTCATAAAGCTAATAGAAAAAGCAGTGACTCCAGTGTGCAGTGAAGAGCAGACCTTACCCAAAGAGAGAGATCTGGTCTCTGCCCTCACCTCCTGGGAAGTGATCTCCAGGCACCTGAAATGTCCTCCCTGATAGGAGTGTCTGTTTGCCTGGAGGCTTTGGCCTCTGGACAGTCTAACAATGTGATATATCATGGGGGATTTGGGCTGCGTGGTATCAGTTCTGCCTCAGGAAGGGACTGGAGACTAAAAGCACTGGTTCAGCCTCCGGGTGGGGCTGGAGACCAAAGGCCAGTCACGTGTGCAGTATGTGATCGAGCCCCAATAAAAACACCGGACACCAGAGGCTCTGGTGAGCTTCCCTGGCTGGCAATACACATGTGCATGGTCACCTCATGGCTGTGGGGAGTTCACACTGTCCCTAACAAATGCAGAGAGGATGACCAGAGCCCCATGTCCGGACCCCTTCCTGGACTCTGCCCCACATGTCTCTGCCCTTGGCTGTTCTTAATCTGCTTCCTTTCTCTGTAATAAACCATACCATGAGTATAGTGGCTTTTGGTGAGTTCTGTGAGTCCTTTTAGTGAATTATCAAAACTGAGGGCATCTTTGGGAACCCCCCAGACTTGCAATTGGTGTCAGAAGTAGGGGCAACGTCTTGTCGGGATTGTTCTGTCTGACTGCACAACCGCTAAACTTTTGTGCTCAGGTTCTGGGCGTCAGTGTTGCTGAGTCACATAAATGGTGACTCCGAGGAGAAAGTCCAGGAATGCCTGCTGAGGGGGTTCTCAGAGCTGCCCCGACTCCTCCCTTTTCTGGGTTGTCTCTTTCTTTGATTCTGCAGTTACCAATATCTTTCCAATAAATTATGTTTTTTCTTAAGCTGTTCCAAATGGGTTCTGTGATTTGCAACCAGGAGTATTCTTTACTGTTATGAAAGCCTATGGTGGGGGATTTGACCAACATATCTCCCTGCAGAATTCCTCTAAAGGATAAATAAAAGTCAACTTAGGTGAAGAAGAGACAGGAATCAGGGAACAAGAAATGACATAGTCTGAGTTTGCTTGGGCACTGATCTTTTATTTCTAAAATTGATGCATAAAGGGAAAGGGTCAAGAATTTAATTTACCCTACCTCCCTAATAGATTATATTTCAGAATAAAGAAGCAGTTGATGGGAGAAGTTCTCCTTTATAAAAGAATCACAGTTAATCATTGCAGGGGGTGGGAAGGGGGGAAGGATAAGAGCAATTGAAATCACCATGTTGCTCTGCTAATGAAATAACAGATGCAAGTGGTGATGAGGAACGACCTGTAAAGCCAGTTGGTGAACAAGTCATGGGGAACTTTCCACTGGCTGGTCAGACTGACAACACCCGAACCACTAATCGATCTTGACATAAGAGTCAGACAACCAGATGTGAAGATCTGAATCCTGAACCAGATGTGAATCCTCCTGAGCTGCGATAGGAAATACACATCTCTGAAACACATGTGACCCCAGCCAAATTGAACCCGAATGCTGACAAAGCATAACAGAGCAGATTAAACAACAAACAAGGATACAATCGACTAAATTCAGACTGGGAGAAATTCTATAGGAAAAGTGCCCAAATGTCTTCAACAAATAAACGACAGGAATAAAAAGGAGAGGAGGAGAAAGATGTTAAAGACCAAAAGAGTCGTGAGACTTGTCAACCAAATGCACCGTCTGCACCTAGTTTGAATCCTGATTTGGACAAACTAATTGTAAAAAGACACTTGTAAGACAATCAGGGAAATTTAATCATGGACTCGATATTTGGTAATATTAAAGAAACTTTTTTTCTTTTTAAAGAGAAGACAATGTATTTTGGTTATGTTTTTTTTTTAAGAAGAATTCTCATTTCTTAGAGACATATAAAAATATTTCCAATGAAATGCTGTGTTTTCTGGAGTGGCAGTAAAACATTTGCGTTGGATAGGAGGGATTTGGGGATATATATAAAAGAAGATTGATCAAATACTGATAGCTGTTCAAGCTGAGTGACAGAAAGTCATTGCTCTGTTCTACATGGAAAATCTATTTCTGTGTATGTTTGAACATTTTCACAGTGAAAATATTAGAAAAACCATGGGTGTATATCTCATATCCTACAGTGGAATAAATAAGACTTAATTGTAAAAACTGAAATCAAAAAGGGAAAAAACCATGAAAGAATTGTTTTTGTAATTTCAAAATGTGGCGGAGGTTTTTTTTTAAAAGAATGACTGACTTTGTATCAGTCTTTTAATGTAACCATATTCCATTTGTTAATATTTTATTATTGCTTTGCTCCTATCATAAATGATATTTGTTTGTAGTTTACTTTTCTAAGCCATTTTGTCAGGTTTTCATATTAGGGTAGGGATGCCCTCCTAAAATGAATTGTGACATCTTCCATCTATTCCTCGGCTCTGGACTAAAGCCTTTTTTGGGGATTCTTCTCTGTATTAGTCAGGGTTTGCCAGAGAAACAGAACCAATAGTGTTATATATACACAAGGATATAGGAGCCAATGGGACTTGGCCTATGTGATTATGAAGGCCCAGATGTGCCACAATCTGCTGTCTGTGAGCTGGGCAACCAGTCCGAGTCTGCAGCCTGACTACCAGGACAGCTGATGGTGTAAGTCCTAGTCCAAGTCCAAAGGCCCAAGAGCCAGTAATACCAATTCTGAGGACAGGAGAAGACGGATGTCCCAGCTCAAACAGGAAGCAAATTCACCCTTCCTGTGCCTTTTATTCTACTCGGGCCCTCCACAGCTTGGACGGTGCCCATCCGCACTAGGGAGAGCCATCTGCTTTACATAGTCTATGGATTCAAATACCTACATCTGCCAGAAACACCCTCACAGACACCCCCAGAAACAATGTCTTACCAGCTGTCTGGCCATTTCTTAGCCCAGTCAAGTTGACACATAAAATTAACCATCACATTCTCCAACAGCTTGTTTATTTGTTTCTTTGTTTTTTTGGTTCTCGAAGGAGAGATGTTCATTTTTTCCAACAATGTCCAATGAGTTGTTGTTGAGTTTTTTCCCTCTCTCTCCTTTACTATCATGATGAACTAATGGATTTTTATATATCATTTCTAGTGGTGCTGCTTCTCTGATTACTTCCTGATTGGTACATATGTACATACATATACATGTATGCCTGCTATGTAAATAAAATAATTTCAAAATAACAATACCAACAGTATTACGATCAATACCAATTTAGTTTAAGATTTCTTTGTGATTCTTTTTGTCTTCAACATCATATACTGGATAAAACATCTTTCCTCCATGATTTAAAATGCCACATGTCTCTTATACTAAGTTTTCTATTCAAGTGTCAGTGTCATACAATTTTTTTTTTTTTCCTTTTTGTCTTTTTTCGTGACCAGCAACGGATTGCAACCCTCAGTGTCGCGCCCGTACCGGACTGGGACCGGCCACGGGATCGCAACCCTCAGTGCTGCCCCCGCACCTCACTCAGCCAGTGAGCGGCTGGTCTGCATGTGGGATCTGAACCCTCGGCGGGAGCGCCGCCGCGCTTCCCAAGCGGCACACTGTAGCAGTGCGCCACCGGGCCGGCCCAGTGTCATACAATTTTAATCACTATAGCTTTTTAATATAGTTAAATATCTGATAGGGTCACTTTCCTCTCATAATATTTTTTAGATTTTCCCTGACTTTTATTGTTTATTTTTCCTATGAAATTTAGAATCAGTTTACTTCTTAAAATCCTGTTAATATTTTTATCACTTGTATGGGTTTTGAGAACTTCTGTTTTCTTAGAAAATTATCTATTTCGTATACATTAAACATTTTTTTTTTCACACAATTCTCACATATTAACTGTGAGATTCCCTTACCCTTACCCTTTCCTAATGAAATACATGTTGATTCTCTTCTTTTCTTCTTGGTTACATCTGCCCACAAAGTGTCTATTTCCTTCAGAGAATCAGCTCTTGGATTTATCTATCAAATGTATTGTTTTATGTTTTCTAATTTATCCATTTTTGCTTTTGACTTTATAATTTCTTCCCTTTGTTCCCCTTATGAGAAAAAACTTAGAAGAGAAAGGATTGTATATGCCATATATCTGTGTTCAATGTAAAGGAAAGTTTTGTTTTTGTTTGTGTTTTTTTATCCATTCTTTTACTAAATAATTTTTTTTTTCCCTTTTTGTCTTTTTTACTGACCGGTAATGGGATCGCAACCCTCGGTGTTGCACCCGCACCGCGCTCAGCCAGTGAGCGGGAACCGGTCTCCACATGGGATCCGAACCCTTGGCAGGAGCGCCGCCGCACTCCCAAGCGGCGCACTCTCCAGTGCGCCACTGGGCCGGCCCAACTACTAAATAATTTTTAATGCCTGCTATGTTCTGAGTTAGGTACTAGCCGTATTTTTTTTTTCCTTTTTGTCTTTTTTCGTGTCTGGCAACGGATCGCAACCCTCAGTGTTGCCCCCGTACCGGACCGGGGACCGGCAACGGGATCGCAACCCTCAGCGTTGCTCCCGCGCCTCGCTCAGCCAGTGAGCGGGAACCGGTCTGTATGTGGGATCCGAACCCTCAGGCGGGAGCGCCGCCACGCTCCCAAGCGGCACACTTATCCAGTGCGCCACCGGGCTGGCCCACTAGCCGTATTTTTTAGGGACATAAAAATATCCTTTTTATAGGGAAATAGAAATGGTTCCAGCATATAAATACTATCAGGGCCCTCAGAATGCTTTTCTGGAACATTCTGAAGCTGAACGGCCGGCTGCGGCGCTCCTCTGCCTCTGTTTATCACCACCTGGTTGGTCTCCCTACTATTAATGGAATAACAGAGTTCTTAGAACAGGAGTTAATAATTTACGTATATTATCCTGATGCCTTAGTCATCGGTCTTTCACACTGGTTCCTTCAGAAACCTCTAACACCACACCCTTGTGAGGCAAGGGAGCTTAGAGTCAACACATCATGCAGTTCTCTAGCTGCCAAGGAAAGGTGATTAGATACTAATAATAGAAACATCGCAGCCAGATGGCACTCTCTCGCTTCTGTGCAAGTTCCGTGCCATTTTAGTGTATATTTCCTCAAGCAATTAGACTGTTTCTCTTAAGTGTTATACATGGCTGTTCACCAGAAATAAAACTTCCTTACTCCAGCAGTTTATAAGGCAGTAAAAGATGTTCCCTTCATCTCTGAGTTTCTGTAACATCTGCTTCCTTTTCATGGCTTGATATGAGCATGGCGAACCCTTACAGGGGCGTTTTAGCTTACAGTCACTGCCATCTAATGTTAGAGGCTAGAAATCACCCAGAGGCTGGTCCACCCCATAGCAAAGGAAGAGCTAGTAAATTGCCTATGGACAGGGGGATTTGTGGGCAGAGAGTGGCTCCCATCCCACCTCTCCCAGCCCTTGTTCTTCCCATGATGCCTCATATTTCTCATTTGCAAAATAGTAGCATCAATAGATACTATATTTACTATTATATTATTTTGAGTATTAAAGTAGATAGCATATGTAATGTGCTTAGTGCAGTCACTGGCATATAACATTTAGTAAATCTAGGCTTAAATTTTTAAAACTTTTTACCTGGAATCTTCGATGCTTCAATAGTCATGATGTCCCTAAGTTCCTATTATTAGGTGGTAAAGAAAATAGAATAATCTTGGATAGCAGAATATTAGGTACTTTTAAGTTGTCTCACAAAATCAATGTCTGGCTGTAGTATTTCTGCCTAAGAAATGTTTAGAGGAAGCAATGTGGCTGTGACCCTAAAGCTGTGTTTCACAGCAAACCCATAGTTTCTACTTAGATATCATATCCGCTTGCATATCATTTAAGACAACATGGATTTTACACATTGAAAAAAGGTCAGCTTTCCATACAAAAAATATCATTTTGCAGGTTAATGGCTGGGGAGTGTTATGAAAAATGACATGGTAGTTAAAGCCCTCCCTGTGCATTCCTTTGCTTCTACCACTGAACGTCACCTTTGTGATTCTCTAAAACATTCAAAGCAGAAAACGTATTTTAACCCAAGCTTTAAATAAAAGTAAGCCCTGGTCATTTTACAACTTATTTCCTATTCTCCCACCCTCCAACACTAGTTCAGCAAGAGAATTTCAATATCAAGTTACAGGGTTTTACTTTGGGGTATGGACTCGTGATTTTTTTTTTTTTTTTGAACTACAGCCAATTTTATTTGAATTCTCTAAAATTTATACTCAATATGTTAACTGTTTATAAAATGTGCATCACCCTTTATATAATAGTTTTATTTTACAGTTTTTTCATCTTTTCTTTACAGTTCTTCAGTAGAATCCAGAGTCCTGAGTTGCCCAGTTAGGAGCCTCTGACCTACTATTCTGATTAAGTTTCATCTCAATATTCATAGCCAACATCTGGCTTCTAAAAGAAAGGGTTTTGGTCTTTTCGATCACTTGCTGATAGGGTGAGATTGCATTGTTACCCATAACCACATGACGTAATTTAGAATAAATCTTGGCATCAAGCGTTGCATTTCTAATCAAATTCACAATCCACCTTTCAGCTTCTTCTGCCGTCATGTTCAGTTTATCTGCCAACACGTTAATGCTGATACACTGGTGGATGCGACAAAAAGTTTCAAATATAAAGAGACGAGCATTTTCAATGAAATCCTCAAGACAAGCCACCAAGAAGAAGTCATTCACAAGCACTGGTTCACATTCCCTCAGTTTTTTCTGAGCCCCATCAAAGTCAACTTAACGTATAAGCACTAAACAAATTCTGTAATTGGGTCTTTGTAAGTGTAAGACTCCTGTTGAATAACTTTGGCTAGATCTTTTAGCACCTGTCAGCGTTTTCAAACATCTTTGTTATGAATGCTGTAGTCAAATAACAGAGAATATGTGGACACATTGTCTGAATTGCATCAAGATACTGTGGCTGGTAAAGGAAGAGGTCAATGATATTATCACGACCTTTGGGGTGATTGAAGAAAACAGAGACCAATGAATTAGCCATGTTCGCTGCTGAACAGACCGAAGTGGAGAACTCACAATTATTACCTATGGTCTCTTTAACCGTGTAAGGTCTTCCATGGCTGCATCCCAATTCTGCATTAAGATTTCAGAGGCCAGTTTTCCCCAGAGTGAACTTAAAGCATTTCTATCTGTTGCTGGAACCAACACTCTAAAAAAGTAAAAATATTCTGCCGCTCCTGAGTAATTCCCACATTCACATTGGAATTTTGCATCCCTGTAGAGTGTATTTAAATATTCTTGCCTAAAACCCTGCTTGTCTGCCAGGTAGTCAAATAGCATCCGACCATCCCTGTTTGACTGCATTTACCTTGTAGTTTCTGGATCTTCAGACATCTTCACAATTGCTTCTGTTTCTGCCTGAAGCTGTTTCAGTCGTGCGACAACTGTAGTTCTTTTTTCCTCTCACAGCATGAGGAATATCATCAGAATAAAGGTTCTTGTATACATCCATAGCAAAGTCTACCATGTTGGTGTCACTAAGAAGATCCAATTTCCCTTGTAATAATTCTTTTTCATTATATATCTCCTTTACGGAGGGAAGCTCCAGGGCCGGAAAGACCAGATGTCGATCCAGAGCAGATGAGAGCGGTCAAGCCCTACTCTGCCATCCTGCCAAAGAAAAGGCTCGTGACCTTTCAATATTCACCTGACACCGAGCAATTGAAAGCCCTCATCTGGATCCAGGAGCCGTGGACTTTCTGGCCCCAGGGAATTCTCCTCTTCAAAAATAATAGACAAGGACAATGCCTGGTATGTGGGAGAAAATGAAGTCCAGCTAAAAATGGAATGTTAGACACTGAAAAAAGGATCCAAGTCCTATCCAGATGTGATAACAAGTGGAATACTGGCCTGGGGGACTGGAGATTGCTTTTGGCTGCAATCTTCTGCTCCTTAACCTGGCTGCTCAGCGTGGCTCGCCCCGATGCCATTTGAATATCCTCTTTTTCTGGTAGATGAGACTCCCACAGAGTTTGCGACTGATTTCCAGCATGAGTGGACATCAGATGAATAATTAATCTTGGTTTCTTGTGTTTGGAGTGGGGTGGGAGGGGGCCATGGGCTTGGCAGAGATAACACAATTCATTGATCCAATCATCTGTCGATGGACATTTGCATTGTTTCCAATGTGGAGCAATCACAGAGCGCTGTGAACGTGTGTTTTCATTTCTCTTGGTAAATACCTAGGAGTGGAATGTCTGTATCACATGGTAGGTAAATGCTCACATTTTTAAGAAACTGCCAATCTCTTTTCCAAAGGGGTTTAAACGTTTTTTATTCCCACCAGCACTGTATGAGGATGTCAGTTGCTGCACATCTTCAGCAGTATCTAGAATGATCAGTCACTTTTAGCTATTCTGGTAGATTTGTAGTGCTGATGTTGCTGGGGTAAGACTTCATGCACGTACTTGCATTTTCTTAACATGTAGTGATGTTAACCGTCCTTTCATGAGCCTATTTGCTATTCATATATTTTTAGTGAATGTTTGTGCAGCTCTTTTGCCCATTTTTAAATTGTTCATTTTCTTAGAGTTCTGACAGCTGTGATATATATTCTACATACAAATCTTTTATCGGATGATATGCAAATATTATCTCCCAGTTTGTAGCCTGTCTTTTCATTCACTTCATAGTGTCTTTTCAAGAGCAGAAGCTTTAAATTCTGATAAAGTCTAATTTATAGATTTTTTTCTTTAATAGGTCATGCTTTTGCATCTAAAAAACCTTTGATTAACCTAAGGTCGCATAGATTTTCTATTTTTTTCCTAGAAGTTTAATAATTTAGGTCTATGATCCATTTTGAGTAAACTTATATACATGGTGTGAGGTATGGAACAGGTTCTTTTTTTTTCATGAGTAATACCCTTTGTTGAAAAGGCTATTTCTCCTCTGCTTTGCTTTTACATCTTTGTCCAAAACCAATTGTTCATGTATGTATTGCCAATGCTATACTGTTTTGATTGCCGTTGCCATAAAGGAAGACTTCAAATCAGATGCATAGTGTAATCCTTTATCTTCATTTTCTTTTTCAAGGTTGTTTTGGCTACATAGGCTGTTTGCATTTCCATATGTATTTTAGAATCACCTTGTCAATTTCTACACACACACACACACACACACCAAAAAAAAAAAAAAAACCTGCTGTGATTTGGATTTGAATTATGTTGAATCTGTAAATCAATTTGGGAGGATTGACATCTTAGCAGTATTAAGTCTTCCAGCCCATGAACAAGTTATAGCTCTCCATTTATTTAGGTGTTATTTAATTTCTCTCAGCAATGTTTTGCATTTTAAGCATACAGTCCTTGTGCATTTTAACAGATTTATCCTTAGGGATTTCATAATTTTTGATATAAGTGGCCTTTTAAAATTTCAATTTATGATTGATTGTTGCTAGTATATAGAAGTACAATTGATTTTTTTATATTGATCTTGCATCTTGCAACCTATTAAACTTACTCATTAGTTCTAGTAGATTCCTTCTGATTTTCTACACAATCAAATTGTCTGTTAAAAAGTTTTATTTGTTCCTTTCCAATCTGGATGCCTTTTTATTTTTATTTTATATTTTGCCTTTATCACACTAGCTTGAATCTCAATATACTTGTTGAACTGAGTAAAAGTATAAATCCTTGTTTTGCCTCTAAGGCGGAAAGAATTTAATCTTTCACCATTAAGTATGATGTTAGCTATAGGTTTTTGTAGATGCCCTTTATGAGGTTGAGGATGCTTCCTTCTTTATTTTATTTTATTGAATTATAATTGATTATGCATATTTTGGGGGGCCAATGTTGACATATGTGGATCAAACCGATATTACTAGTATGTATATCGTTACAAATTGTACTTATTCTTTATGCCCCTTGTCCAGTCTCTCCCTGTCCCCCTCTCCCGCTCCCCTCCCACCACTGATAACCCTAGATTTCTTCTCTCCTTCTGAAAGAGTAATGGTTACTCTGTTGATTTGTTGCCTAGATGATCTGTCCAGTGCTGAGAAGTGCGTTCAGGTCCCCCAATATTATCATAGAGCAGATGCTCCTTCTGTCATTCTGGAATGGGCTTTGTGGAGAGAGACATCCTCTTCTTTTCTTTGGTCTCTGCTGGTGACTCTCCTTGTGTCAATGCACTCCATGGCTGGTGGATCATCTGCATGGTGGTTGTGACGTCTAGCCACTTTCTTGGCAGCCGTGGTTACCGTGGTGGCTGTGGTGGGCCACCTACATGGAGGTGAAGTTTTTGGCATGCTCCTTGGCACTGGCGGTGTGCCTGGTTGTGGGAAGAGGGGTCTGGTCCCCAGCTGCATGCTTCAGGCCCCCAGGAGGATGCTTCCTTATATTTTTAGTTTACCAAGAGTTTTTATCAGGAATGGATGTGATATATTATTACTGATGGTAGCTGTGATGAGTTAAATACGTCAAGTTGGTTGATTGTGTTTTTCAAGTCTTCCATACCCTTATGATTTTCTGTTTACTTGTCCTACCAATTATGGGGGAAGGTTGTTGAAATCTCTAACAATAGTTATAGATTTGCCTATTTCTCTTTGCAATTCTCTCAACTTTTCTTTCATGTATATTTAAGTTCTGTTGTTATATGCCTAAACATTTAGTATTATTCTGTCCTCTTTATGAATTGATCCCTTTATCATTATGGAATGAACTTCTTTATCCCTAGTAATATTCTTTGCTCTGAAATCTATTTTTTCTGTTATTACTATAGCTGCTCTTTGACAAGCATTGTGTATCTCTCCCCATTATTTTACTTTTAAGTCTTCGTGTTTTTATATTTAGAGTGTGCTTCCTATAGGCAGCCATATAGTTGAATCTTGGTTTTTTATCCACTCTAAACATCTCTGCTTTTGAATTAGGGTGTTTAGACCATTTACAAGAGGTCTTCAAAAAGTTCATGGAAAGATTTGCATTATCTTGTGATTCAATTTTTCCATGAAGTTTTGGAGTACCCTCACACATTTAATGTGATTTTTAAAATGGTTGCATTAGGGCCGGCCCGTGGCTCACTCGGGAGAGTGCAGTGCTGATAACACCAAGGCCCCGGGTTCGGATCCCACATAGGGATGGCCGGTTCGCTCACTGGCTGAGCATGGTGCTGACAACACCAAGTCAAGGGTTAAGATCCCTTTACCAGTCATCTTTAAAAAATAAAATAAAATAAAATAAAATGATTGCATTAAAACTGTCACGTTGGTGTTTGCTTTCTATTTGATTCATTTTTCTTTGTCCTTTTTTCCCCTGTCTTCTGCCTTCATTTAGATTAAGTTCTATGTTTTTGTTTTATGTCCTCTATTGGCTTATTAATGCTAACTCTTTGTTAAATACATTTGTATTTAAATGGTTGCTTTAGAGGTAATATTGTACATCTGTAACGTATCGCAACCTACCTTCGATGATATTCTATCACGTCGGGTGCAGTACCACGTGTATAGTGTTCTTCCATTTCTTCCTTCTCACCCTTTGTGCCTTGTTGTCATACATTTTCCCTTTATACATGTTATATTTCCTGCAATACATTATTATTGCTGTTATTTAAATAGTCTATTATTTTATTTTATTTTTTTTTTGTCTTTTGTCTTTTTTCCGTGTCTGGCAACGGATCGCAACCCTCAGTGTTGCCCCCGTACTGGACTGGGACCGGCAACGGGATTGCAACCCTTGGTGTTGATCCCGCGCCTCGCTCAGCCAGTGAGCGGGAACCGGTCTGTATGTGGGATCCAAACCCTCGGGCGGGAGCGCCTCTACGCTTCCCAAGCGGCGCACTATCCAGTGCGCCACCAGGCCGGCCCTAAATAGTCTATTATTTTAAAAATATATTTAAATAGTAAGAAAAAATCGTAAATTTACTGATATAATAAACCCTATCTGGTGCTCTTCACTCCTTTGTGTAGATCCAAATTCCTGCCCGGTACCAGGTATTTTTTTATAAACTTAAAAAAAACATTTTATTATGGACAATTTCAGAGTATACAGAAGTAGAGAGAACAGTTAGTGCAGTGAAATCCCACGTACTCGTTACCCAGCTTCAATGATTACCAACATTTTCGTACCTTTTACATTTTTTAGCATGTGCATGTTTTATACATTAAAGTAAACAGATAAAATTACGAAAATAAAATACACGTGCCTAAGCCATACTGCAGATCTATAGAGACAAAATCTTGCGGTCATGACCCAGGAATCTGCACTTTACAAAACTTCTCATCCCGTTGGAATCCTTTTGCTTCTGACCTTCTTGTCTTGCACATGTGCTAGTGATGACCTTTGTCAGCTTTCGTATGTCCCAAAATATCTTTATCTCCCCTTCACTTTTAAAGGTTTGATCACTGGTTGTAGAATTCTAGGTTAACAATTCTTTTCCTTTCAGTATGTTAAACATGCTACTCAGCTTTCCTCTAGCTCGCGCTGTTCATTACAAGGAATCGGCTGTGTCCATTTTTGTTGCTCTGCGTGAAATATGTCTCTTTTTCCCACTGGCTGTTTTTACCTTTTTTCTTTATTTCCTGTTCTAATAAATTTTATTATGATGTGCATTGGTGTAGAAAGCAAGGGTCATAGAGATTTACTTCTGCATTTTCTCCTAAGAGCTTATCATTTCAGTTTTACGTTTAGATCTATGACATATGTAGAATCCATTTTTGTGTGTTGTAGGAAGAAGGGGTCCAGTTTCCTTCTTTTGCATATGGATATCCAGTTCTCTCAGCACCATTTATTGAAAAGAGTATCCTCTACCATTGAATTGTCTTAGCACCTTTATTGAAAATCAATTGTCTGTGAATAAGACGGTTTATTTCTTGATTCTGAATTCTAATAAATTGATAAATGTGTCTATCGTATGCCAGTGCCACACTATCTTAATTTCTGTAGCACTGTAGTAGGTTTTAAAATAAGGAAGTGAGATTTCATCAAATTGTGTGTGTGTGTGTGTGTGTGTGTGTGTGTGTGTGTGCACGCGCGCGCGCGCGCGCTGAGATTGTTTTGGCTATTCTGGGGTCCTTTGACTTTACATACAAATTTTAGAATTACCTTGTCAATTTTTATGGAGAATTCAGCTGGGATTTTGATGGAGATCACATTGAATCTATAGATCAATTTTTAAAAGTATTTTCGATTTTGTCATTTATATTCTGTATTTGAGGAGGCACCGTCCTCACACCTTCCTTCAGCTGTGACGTCTTCAGTTCTTTAAACAGATATATAATGGCTGCTTTGAAATCTAAGTCTGACATCTGTGCCTTCTCAGACACAGTTTCTGTTGTCTACTTTTTCCCTGTGTTTGGCTTATATTTCACTGTGGGTTTTGTTTGTTTGTTGCATTTCTTGTGTATTGTAATTTTTGTTTAAAAAACGGATTTTTTAGATATTAAAGTAATTCTAAATAGTGATTTCTCCCTTCCCCTCTTCAACCCCAGGCTAAGTGCTGTTTGATCATCTATTTCTTTAGGGACTTGGCTGTACTACTTCAGTGAATCTATTTCCATGACAGTGTGAAGCTGCTGCTGATGTTCTTCAGAGGCGCAGCCTTGGCACGTGCACAGCCACCCCAGTGCCCACTTGAGAATAGCAGCCAGGCCTGGAGGAGAAGCAGCACACATGGGCACACACGTGTTCACGCACGCACACATGCACACTCACACACACAAACACACATGCACCCACACAGCTGGACAGTTCAGGGGGTGGAGGATGCAGCGTTGGGCTCTGCCGACCCGGGGAGGGGCCATGTGATGGGGTGGAGGGACCTAATGATGTCACTGCCTCCAAGTTCCGTGGCAGTTGGAGGCTCATGCTGGAGTCTGTGGCTGTGTGTGTAGGTCTCTTCTGCAGGCTACAGGTACATCTCTGCACAGGTGAACAGATTCAGGTGACTGTGACCTGCCCTCTTCCCTTCCTGCTGATTTCCACACAGGTGCTACCAGGTGGGTGGCCTGGGCCTCTCTGGGTGGCTGCCGAGGGTAATGCCCCCTGGGCACTCATTGGGTGCCTGTTCTGTGCTGACCACGTATACAGTCGTCCCATTCATCCTCACAGACACTCTGTGGGGTGAGGGCTAATGTGTCCATTTGGCAGGTGAGAAGCCTGGGGTCAGAGGGCAGGTAACTGGGCCAGGGACCCAGAGGGGACCCTGGGCTGTGCTCTCCATCCTGCCCTGTGTCATGTTAGACACAACTTCTGACCTCTGGAGCCTCCGTCCCTAGATTTGGATTCTTCCTGAGATTCCAGACCCTGATAAGGCAGAGTCTGCCCCTGGAAGAGCCTCTGAAATGGGGCCTCTGTGGGCTGCGCGGATGGAGAGTGGGGGTGGAGGGGCGGCCTGTGTCCTGGTCTGTGATGGGAGATGGGTCCCTCCCCGGGCGGGCATCTGGTCACCTCTGGCTTCATAGAGCATCACTTATGGCCAATGTAAGGCCCGCCCAATTGTGAGGTCCCCAGGCTGAAAGTAGGGTGGGGAGCCCTCTGTCTTGGGGCAGTCGTGGACAGGGAAGGAGCCACTGAGGACGGCCGGGCAGGTGACAAGTGTCTGCCCTGTGGGCCAGGGTGTGGGGAAAGGGGCTCATCCTGTGTGTCCTGTCCTCTGTCCCGTCCTCTAGAGGCCTCACCCACCCCTCCCCTCGTGGGTGTTCCCTTGGGACCGTCTCCAAGGTAGGACCGTGCCCCTGACTGTTCTCCAGGACGCATCCCCAGAGCTCACTCGTTTCTGTTCTGTGCCTGGAGAAAGATGACGCCCCTTCCCATACTGCCACGCTCCGAACTGTACACCCCAGCGGCCCTCTTGCCGAGGCATGGCCTCAGCGAGCGCAGAGGCTGCTTCCAAGTCACATAGAAATAGGTCACCCTTTTGCCCACACCCAGAGCCTTCCTGCTTGGCTGGTGCTAAGATTTAAGTAGGATGCAGCAGTCATGAGATTTCTTTTCGCCTGTAAAGAGTTGGACGACCATGTGTTTCCTGAGAGCTTCTGGGAGGCTAATCGTACAGAGACCTGTGGTTTCTAAATCACGTTCTGCTTCCTGGTGCCCGGAACGGCCCATCGGGGCCCTTCATGCTGAGCAGGTGATGCGTGTGTGTGTCTGTGCTGGGACCTTGGGGACAACAGGGCTCACCGTCCAGGTCCCCGGTTCTCAAGTTCTTCAGGGCAGGAGCTTATCCTCGGCCAGGGGAAGAGACCCCGGAGACCACTGGGGGGTGCAGACAGAGTCTGGTGGGGGGTGAGGGTGGAAGGTGGGGGTGGTGCTGGCGGAATTTGGGTCCCTGACCATCACGGTTAGGGTACTCTCTGAAGCTCTCGGGGGCATCATTAGCTCTGGATTACTTTTGTCTTGCAGACTAAACATGAAGATGGGCATGGAGACCCTGTGGGCCCAGGAGCAGGTGGGCTCTATGGAGAAGTAGCAGCAGGTACAGGGTCAGCTCTGCCCTTGAGGCAAGTCCTGGCCTCTTCTGCTGTGCCTGAGGTCAGAGGGGCCTGGGCTCACTGGGGACACGGGAAGGAGGAGCCATCCAAAGCCACCAGTGCCCCCAGCCCATCACCATGGCCCCCTCACTCCAGGGGGGTTGCGGGGACACCGAGCTGGGCACTGGTGAAAAGTTGGGACGAGGAGTTCAGTATCTACAGACGCGCCGACCGGCTTGTTTTCTGCAGTGAGTTCTCTGTCATCCCCCGTCTCATCTCGGGGCTGGGATCCACCCTTGAAAAGGGCAGCACGAGGCAGGGCGTGTCTGCCAGGCTTGCGCTGACCTTCCCAGGGTGGGTGCAAGCCCCGGCTCCCCTGGAGGCCCACCCCAGTCAGCACGTGGCTGCAGTTCTGTGGCTCATCCAGGGAGCTCTGGAGACAGGGCAGGGACCAAGCTGTGGTTGGGCCAGGCCCTTGGGTGCTCAGAAGTGTGGCCTTTATGTCTGCAAAAGAAAGGGGCAACCTGAGGGCTGAGCCCTGTCCCCAGAAGGAGCCTGTCCTGCTGTCAGCTCAGCAGGGTGGGGCCAGAGGGCACGAGGGCACTTGATCCAGCCTGTGAACAGTTGTCCCTCAGGTCTCCCCAGGCTCAGAGGGGCACAAAGAGGCACAAGGGGTAAGGAAGAATGTGGCCACATAGTGAGATGAGGGGCAGGGACAGGGCCCTGCCCCGGGAATGGGAGGGGGAAGGCCATGGAGGCAGGCAGAGGTGGCAGATGAAGGCCACCTGACCCGTTGGTCTGGTGCTGGGAGGTCATGTGAGGCCTGGTGGGGAGGAGGCCGGCCTGGAGTCTGTCTTTCCAGAGGCCACAGGATGGAGGGAGGGACAGAGCCTGGGGCAGCTGGGCTGCAGGGGACCAGAAGTGACGGGTGGGGACATGCCTGACTGAGCAAGGCTGGGGTTAGAGTGAAGGCACTGGGGAGGACAGGCTGGATGAGGTGGGGCCAGGGACAGCGGCTGCACCCGGGACCCCTGAGCCTCAGGCGCCTCGGTCACTCCCAAGGCCTGCAGTGCCCACTGGAGACTCTGCTCTCTGCCTGCTCGGGAACACCACGGGCAGGGAGCGGATGCCACGGGCCAGGACAGGGCAGGAAGGCATGAGGATGACAGCCACTGCAGGGGAGGCAGGAGGATGCAGCGCTGACGTCCGCAAGAGCCAGCTGGGGCTGGAGATCTGGTCCAGGGCAATCCCGGCTGCCTGCAGGGCCCTCAGCCACCATTCATTGCCCAGCGGTGTCTCCCAGCACAGGGAGAACAGGCGCGGGGCAGGAGTTTGGGCTGATGGGGGGCTGGGGGGCCACGTTCAGAGGATCTCACAGGGCAAGGGAAAGAGAAGGGCCAAAGTGGCTGAGGTGACAGCAGGGTCTGTGGGCCAGACGGGATGGGGTGAAGTCAAGGAACGGGCACGACCATCGGCCAGGGGTGCAGAGATGGGCAGGGGGGTGTTGGATGCTCAGAGCTTGGCTGGGCCGGGGTGCCAGGTGGGACAGCTCCAGGGTGCACCCTCGGTGCACTGGGAAGGTCTCAGCCCAGACCTCTTGGATCCCATGAGGGTGATGGGGTCACTTCCTTGGCGGCAGCTGTCAGAGACCAGCCAACCGACCCTCAGGCCACACTGTTTCTTAGCAGCTCTGGACTCTCGCCTCTCCCAGAGGGCGCTGCCTGCAGCCCAGGAGGGGCAGGTGCACGCTGCACCCCCAGCCCCCACGGCCCTGAGCGGCCCTGGCTGGCCCTGCTGCTCCTTTGCTTTTGTGTCTCAGACCTTCCTGGCTGGCAGCCAGCAAAAAGGCCCTGTCCTCCCTTTCCCATGTGGTCCCCTGGGCTGTGACTTGCAGGTGGATGGGAAGGGGGCCCGTCCTTCCTTGGGGTCCACTCAGGGAAGGGGATGGCTCCTGGCCTGCAGCAAGTCCTCAGCTCTGACTCCGTTGCCTTTTAGTGAGATGGACCTTCCCCATGTCACCACCCAGGAGGTGAAGGTAAGAGCCGTTCCTTCTGCCAGGGCTTGGTTGCTCATCTGTTAGGCAAACCTGGCCTGCCCGTGGCAGGTGTCCATGAGAAGGACACATAGTCACGAGGATGGGCCGAGATTCCGAGTTCCTGGTCCCAGGACTCCATCCCAGGGGCTGATTACCCAACACGCCCATCCCAGATTTGCACATGCAGCTCAGGGGTGACTGACCACTGGCCAGCAGGACCCCACGTTGAGGCTGGGACCCCATATAAGCCTGGGGGCTTGTGGCCTGAGGACGGCATGTCCTGTGTTGACCAGGTCAGGCCACTCATGCTCACCCAGTCAGAGGTCTCAGCCCCAGGCTCTGCACCTTGTTTGGCTCTTGCCAGTTCTGTCCCATCAGGGCCCCCAAGCACAAGAGTGACATGGCATCCAAGGGCAGCTTTAAAAAGGGTGGCAGCTCAGCTAAGTCCATCATCTCTCATTTTACAGCAAATGCAGAAGGAAATCGCCCGATGCCACAAATGGCTGAAGATGTTTCAACACTGGGATAGGCATAAAAGCAGCCAAAAGATAACGTTGGGAGTGGAGGCCCCCGTGGCCACCCTCTGCAGAGTGAGGGTGCGTGGTGTTCACACCTGATCCCTGGAGCCGCCAGCCTCTCAGATGGTGGGCACCACCCTGTCCTGATGCCGAAGGGCCAGAGCTTTGCTGCACACCCCTGCAAGGGTCATCTTGCTGGGAGAGAATCTGATGCCAGAGTTGGGCCACCTGTAGGTCAGGGACATGGATGCCTCCTGGTGGCCCAAAAGGAAGGAAGACATGGAGATCACAGTTCAAAACCCTCATCCAGTCGGTACTCACGAGAGACAAGGCCCAGTTCCAGGTAGACTCACCCTCTCCGAGGAAACGAAGACTAACACTGGAATCTTCCAGAACCCTCACCCTGTGATTGTCACCTCTTCCCCCTCCATGATCACCCTATAGACCCTCTCTCCAGAGCATTCTTCTCTCCACAGATGTCTCACTGCATGTACGAGGGGATTCCCCCCAAGTGTGGGGTCGGGCCTGGTCTCTTCTACTGGGTGTGGACAAGGTCAAGATGCAGAACCCAGGAAAATACCAGGTTCGGCCCTTCTCCACTCGAGCAGACACAGCACACACAGGCCTGGCGTGGTCAGGAGCCCGGGTGCCCTTTCTGGGAAATGTGGAGCCTGTAGGGTGCTCAGATGCACATCCCAGGGATCTGGGACTGCACGCTGGTCCTGCTTTTTCACAGCGATGTCTCCTGCAACCCAGCCTGGAAGTTTCTCTCTGTCTCTTCTGGCACATTGTCTTTATGAGTAGTATGTCCCCAAGTCTGGCCAACACTCAAAGGAACGGGAGTTAGGCTGCACCTTTTCCAGCAAGATGTGTCACAGCATTTGGGGCATGTCATCAAGCCATCCCAGTATTGAAAGGGTCAGAAAGCTCACAGGTTAGGAAGAAGAGCAGGAGGCCCGGGAGGCAGCGGTGGTGGAGGCAGGTCGTCTCCATCCAGCAGGATTTACACACCTTGTGAGACTGAGCGGTGCCCAGGGTGTGGGGTCAGCCCCCACCCTCCAGCATGGGGGCGGCACGTGGTGGGCTTTCTGGGCACACCTGACAGTGACAGGACCAGGATGCACCCAGACCACGTGGCACCTGCCCCAGCCATGCCTGGACACCTGAATTTCAGGTGGAACAAAACAGTAGAAAGAAGGAGTTTAAAAATGCAAAATGAGGCCCGGCCCGGTGGCGCACTCGGTAGAGTGCGGCGCTTGGGAGCGTGGCGGTGCTCCCGCCGAGGGTTCGGATCCCATATAGAGACCGGTCCGCTCACTGGTTGAGCGCCGAGGGTTGCGATCCCGTTGCCGGTCACGAAAAAAGACAAAAAGGAAAAAAAATGCAAAATGAGATGGAAAACCAAAAGAGCTAGGAGAAATAAACAAAAACACAAAACTAGTTTTCTGAAAGGCCAGTTTCAGCACAAAACTTCTCCCAAGCATAATGCAAGAAAAGGAGAGAATAAAATGTGAGGAATTTGTAGAAAGGGGGCACTGAGCACAGGCAAGATGCGGATAAAGGGAACTGGGGGGAGAGCAGCCTGCATCTTGCTGGGCACACTTTTGAAAATCGAGGAAACAGTGAGTTTCCAAGCAACACCGAACCAGGTAGAAGAAAAAGAAAAGGCTTCCTTGAACGACCACCAAAGTACAGACTGAAAAGATAGGGACCACTGTCAGGGGGCAAGGGCCGGGCTGGTCACGGCCGAGGTGCACACGGTCTTCTAAACACGGGCAGCTCCTCAGCCTGGGCCTTCCAGACCTGATGAAAGGGGAAAGCTCCCAAATGCTCACTGAAGCCGTGAGCCTAAGAACCCAAAACTTGTAAACCTAGCCCAGAAAGAAAGACCTAGGGATTAATTTCCTGTGGAACTTGATAGACGGAGCATTCTAAATATGTTCTTCCCAGCTGGAAGGTAGGGAGATGTCAAAAAAGGGATATATCCTGACCAAGGAAGACACATTCCAGAAACCACAGGAGGCTCAGCAGGAGTCGATGGGTGCTCAGTATCCCATTGACACAGTAACGGGGAAAAGGCATGAATGTCATTGGGAGATTCCAGAAAGCTGGTGCATGAAGCTCGGCAGCCATTTACAAAGCATTAACTAACATCTGAGTAGAAATAAACTAAATATTATTTTTAAACTGTTTGGAAAAAAACAATAGAAAATATCTTAGAGGGCCATGAAGTCCGGAAGCCATTCCCATGAAAATCAGATAGAAGGAAACATGGGACTTTGCTATCCTTCCTGGTTTCAGAAAATTTTGGGTAGATCTAACTAACACAGTTCAGCTAGAAAATAAAGGAAACTTAAACAAATTAAACAAACAAAAAGGATTTATCTTTATCTGCAGAAGAGTGCATTCTAAGTGCATTATCATATAGGACAACTCAAAAGATTCTCCAAAATCTAATCTAGCAGGTTGGGGGCTGCCAGAGAAGATGCAGGGATCTGGCCTTGTCCTCTCCATAAGGAAACAGCAGTGGAAACGGGGAAACACACACATCAGTGAAGCCGATCTGGAGCCCTAAGCCCAAAACTGGGCGTGTCAGGGCTGTGGGGCTTGGGCTCCTCCACGACATTTTAGCAGCAGGGGGTGTGGGAGCCATCACAGCAGACAGGCCTAGAAGCACAGTCCCCAGACCCAGCTCTCCTGGTGCCCCAGGCAGCCCCTGTCCCTCTGTCAGACTCTCCTCTCGGGTGCTCCTGAGAAGTGAGTGAGCTCAGCATGCGAGCCTTCACAGGGGTTGGCATCAGCTCTGTACTGTCACCCTGACAGGCAGGCATCAGGGAGTGGAAGCCCAGGCACGAGCTGCCCTCCTTGACTCCTGGAAAGCCCTGAGGGGTAGGAGCCAGGCTGCCCTGGGGACAGGTCCTGAGAAAAACATTCCAGGGGAAGCAAGCTCAGGGCACAGGGGGACACTCACTGTCATCCATGGGGAGAGACCCCTTGTGCAGAGAAGGAAAGTGACAGATGGTCAGCAGGGGGCAGCCCCAAGTGAGGACTGAGTCCCCAGGGAGATGGAGCAGGAGGCCTGAGCTGGGGTGGCCTGGTCCCCATGTATCTAAAAGGGGTGTGAGGGGCAGGGTTCTGGGGCCTGCGGAAGCCCCTGGGGTCTGACCATCAGCAATGGGCCATCTTCAGTGGTGCCCCCACCAGGACTGCTGAGCACTGGCTGTGGCATGAGCACCAAGTCCATGCTGTGTTCCGGCGACCGTCCCTGGCTGTGGAAACAATCACAAGGACATTTCTGCAGCAAAAACTCCCTTTCCAGCCACATGTGCTGACCCCTGTATGACTGCTGCCCATGGCGGCGAGTCCTGGATATGCTCTGAGACGCTTTCTTCTCCTGGCCCTGCGCTGCAGAGAAAGAAGGAGCAGGGCAAGGTGCTCTGCCAACAAATACAGAGAATTGACCTTGACGTCAGCCGCAGCTTTACCAACCACGTGATGTTTCAGGACCGCTATGGCGTCAAGTAAGCCCCTTGGGGGGAGGTGACTTCAGAGGGTGGAGGTCCCAGGGGAGATGAGGAAATCCAGAGGGACATGGGAGCCCTAGGAACATGGAGATGTCCCAGGTGAGAGGCAGGGGTCCCAGAGGAGGGAGGTGACATAGCTGCCAAGCTCTCTCCTGGCACAGGGAGCGGCCTGCACCACGTACCCAGTGCCTACTGGGCACCGAGTCCTAGACCGGGGGCTGAGGCATGTGGGGCCAAAACCCAGCTGGCTCCCAAATGATGGCAGCAAACACAACAATGCCACATGGTGAAAACTGTTCTCCATGAGCCAGAAGGACCTGGGGTAGGGACCTATGGGAGGGCGGCAGGACCAGGGACTCCCGGCCTTTTGCTTGTGACTGGAGACCTAATGGGTGACAGGGAGCTGGCAGAGTGAACAGTGAGGGGACAAGTCTGGTGTGGGAGGCAGGGATGGGGACAGGAAAGGAGCCACCCAGCTGCAGCCTGAGGGAGGCAGAAGGCAGGTGCCGAGGCGAGGCTGTGGCAGGGCCTGAGTGGCTGGCTGTGCCCTTGCCCTTACCAGACCGCCACAGAGAGAGGCCCAGGGAGGGGAGACTGGGAAGGGCAGGTGCATCTCAGGGTCTGTGAGGCAACAGGAAACGAACAGCATGGGCACCGAGCCACCAGATCCCTCTATTCGCCCTTTCCTAGGCAGCAGGATCTCTTCCACGTGCTGGCAGCCTCCGCTGTGTATGACATGGTGAGCGTCCCTGGCCAATGACACTCCGGGCCCCATTCCCGTAATTGCTGGCTTGGGTGTCCCAGGGGGTGGTTGCTTCTTGAAAATTCAGGACTCATGAGCACCCAGGACATGCTAGTTAGTGCATGAGGTCGCTGCTCTCACAGAGGTCCCAGCAAGGAGAGGAAGGTCTCTAAGCTCAAACTGAGATGGAGACGGTGGGTCCAGGCTCCTCTCTCAAGCGGACCTGACCACTGCTCCTTAGAACAAGGACAGACCCCTTCCTGCTGGGCTTGCTCCAAAACCCCAAGAGCTTGGCCGTGTCACAGGATGCTGGTGTCTGGAGTGATCTTCTCCAGGGGAGCGAGGTGCCTCGTGGGCTTTCATTAGACGCGTGTGGATTGACAAACGCCGTATGATTCGTGTGAAACTAGGTGGAGATCAAAGTTCCCCTTTCCCGCACCCCACAGAGTGCGGCACCTGGGAGGGGCTCCTGAGCAGCTGCTGTCGCTCTGCCCCCGATTTCCGCATGGCTCTTTCGAGAGAAAGCCGCTGAGAGGACTCCCCAGGCTGCCCACGTGGGGCCTGAACTTAGCTGTGCTCCTGTGCCAGGCAGCCTGTGGGCCATCTCCGGACTGCATGTGGGGCGCTCAGTGACAGCCATCCGTCATGGCAAATCCAGACAGTGGGTGCTGGCCTGAGCCTGGCGCAGAGACCTCCCTGGCCCGGCATGTGGAGGGGGGCTCTCGCCAGTTCTTGATCTGACCTTTCTGGCCAGAAGAGCTTGGCCACTGCACTGCAGCAGTCCCTCCAGGAGCTCTGTGTGACCTGACATGTGTGGGACATGCTCAGTTTTGATGCCCAGTGTCCCAGGAGGGGCACAGAAGCTGGACCCCACATACTTGGAGGTCTGTGGTTGGCTTCCCAGGTGACCTTAGCTCTCCCAGGTGACCTCAGTCCTTCCAGGTGACTTCAGCCCCTCTAGATTTCACCAGCCGTCCTTGTTGATCTTAGCTCTCTCAGGTGACATCAGCCCTCCCCAGTGACCTCAGCACTCTCAGGTGACTTCAGTCCCTCTAGTTCACATCAGCCTTCCTAGGTGACCTTAGCCTCCCATGTGACATCAACTCTTTCAGGGTACCTTCATTCAGTCTTCTCAGGTATTCTCAGCCTTCCCAGCTGACCTGAGCCCTCCCAGGTGACCTCAGCCCTCACAGCTGACCAAAGTCCTCCCTGGCAACCTCAGTCCTCCCGTTTGACCTCAGCCATCCCAGGTGACCTCAGCTGTCTCACGGCCCGACCTTGCATGGTGACTTTGGCTCTCGCAGGAGGTGGGTTACTGTGAGGGAATGAGCCACATTGCTGCCATCCTGCTCATGCACCTAAACGAGGAGGACTCCTTCTGGGCACTGGTCCAGCTCATGACAAATCAGTGTCACAGCATGCACAGTAGGTGAACAGCTGTCCAAAAGGCCTCATGAAGCCAAGCCGGGGATGGCCACACTGGCCAAGTGATGGCCACTTACAGCCACAGCACCTTCTCTCTCGGACTGGTTATGAGTCTCCAGGATAGTCCCCTAGGGAGAATCGCAGCAGCCCAGGTCTGGACAGGGACCCACAACCCCGAGTTGGACACCTTGTGTCTCCATAAGAGTAGGGCCCTGCAGCCTCACTGTCGCCTGCCCTCTGGGTCCTGCAGCCACGGCCCTCCAGCCTCATCTTTGTCCAGGCCTTTCTTTCCTTTCTGCTGGTTCTTCTGTCTCACATCTGGCCATCCTGCCAGCTGCCCTTCTGACAACCAGACAAAGCTCACTTGGCAGCATCTCCCCAACTTGTGTCCCCCAGCCAGACCCGGAGTCTGAGACAGCCACACACACCCCGTCCCTCACACCTGTCACCCCGATGGCCACACAGGGTTCCAATGTGGCTGACGAATCCAGACAGTGGGTGCTGGCCTGAGCCTGGCGCAGAGACCTCCCTGGCCCGGCATGTGGAGGGGGGCTCTCGCCAGTTCTTGATCTGACCTTTCTGGCCAGAAGAGCTTGGCCACTGCACTGCAGCAGTCCCTCCAGGAGCTCTGTGTGACCTGACATGTGTGGGACATGCTCAGTTTTGATGCCCAGTGTCCCAGGAGGGGCACAGAAGCTGGACCCCACATACTTGGAGGTCTGTGGTTGGCTTCCCAGGTGACCTTAGCTCTCCCAGGTGACCTCAGTCCTTCCAGGTGACTTCAGCCCCTCTAGATTTCACCAGCCGTCCTTGTTGATCTTAGCTCTCTCAGGTGACATCAGCCCTCCCCAGTGACCTCAGCACTCTCAGGTGACTTCAGTCCCTCTAGTTCACATCAGCCTTCCTAGGTGACCTTAGCCTCCCATGTGACATCAACTCTTTCAAGGTACCTTCATTCAGTCTTCTCAGGTATTCTCAGCCTTCCCAGCTGACCTGAGCCCTCCCAGGTGACTTCAGCCCTCACAGCTGACCAAAGTCCTCCCTGGCAACCTCAGTCCTCCCGTTTGACCTCAGCCATCCCAGGTGACCTCAGCTGTCTCACGGCCCGACCTTGCATGGTGACTTTGGCTCTTGCAGGAGGTGGGTTACTGTGAGGGAATGAGCCACATTGCTGCCATCCTGCTCATGCACCTAAACGAGGAGGACGCCTTCTGGGCACTGGTCCAGCTCATGACAAATCAGTGTCACAGCATGCACAGTAGGTGAACAGCTGTCCAAAAGGCCTCATGAAGCCAAGCCGGGGATGGCCACACTGGCCAAGTGATGGCCACTTACAGCCACAGCACCTTCTCTCTCGGACTGGTTATGAGTCTCCAGGATAGTCCCCTAGGGAGAATCGCAGCAGCCCAGGTCTGGACAGGGACCCACAACCCCGAGTTGGACACCTTGTGTCTCCATAAGAGTAGGGCCCTGCAGCCTCGGTGTCGCCTGCCCTCTGGGTCCTGCAGCCACGGCCCTCCAGCCTCATCTTTGTCCAGGCCTTTCTTTCCTTTCTGCTGGTTCTTCTGTCTCACATCTGGCCATCCTGCCAGCTGCCCTTCTGACAACCAGACAAAGCTCACTTGGCAGCATCTCCCCAACTTGTGTCCCCCAGCCAGACACAGTCTAAAAGACAGCCACACACACCCCATCCCTCACACCTGTCACCCCGATGGCCACACAGGGTTCCAATGTGGCTGACGTGGCCCTTCAATCTGCCATCATCCTTTCTTACTGCCTGGAAGTCAGCCCAGTTCCACTGGGGCCTCATCCCAGGATGCGGCTGGACAGCGAGCCTACCCACGCTTGAGAGGACATCCCCACCCATCCTCTTCAAGGCCAAGGACACACAGTGGGCTCACTGGGTGGGAAGAGGAAGAAGCCTTGTGTTTGGCAGGCACCCTGCCGCTGCCCAACTCCTCCAGCCTTGGACCTCAGCTGTGTCGGTGTATGGCCTTGCATGGCTGGCTCCACCTGGCTGGGGAAGCAGGTGCTCATGTGGGGGACCTTGGGTTTCTCAAGATTCCATATACCAGGATTCCC
>NW_007735606.1:0-211 GCF_000696425.1 Galeopterus variegatus
AACAGCAGCCTGCCAAAGGCAGGTTTGATACAAAAAGTGAGAAATACACTCCTCAGGCAAAATGCAGACTCACCCCAGAGTGAGCAATAGCTCCACCTTCTACCAGGATTCAACTTTTATAGTTCCACCATGTGATGCATATTCATGTTATAATGAATATTCAACTAAGGGGGTGGGGCCTAGCTATGTAACCTAGTCTTGCACATGCTCA
>NW_007735606.1:4987-6219 GCF_000696425.1 Galeopterus variegatus
TGTCGGTGATGGGCCATAATAATCAAATACATTGTATATTGACAAAATAAAAATTTTATGAAAAAAAAAATAAAAAATTTTTAAAAATAATAAAATAAAAAAGAAAATGGAAATGGCACTAAAGATGTCATAAAAGTGATTTTTCAAAAAATTTCCAAGGAAGAAATTCTAGTTTGGAGATAATGAAAATGCCCAACAAGGCAGTTTTATTCCTGATAGCCCCCCAAATTATAAACAGCCTGTGGAGGATATCAACATGAATAAAGCAAATGTATTTCACAGGGCTTAACACATGGAAATGCTAAGTTTGGGAAAACCAGAAAACTTTCCCAGAATTCAAGTCTCTGTTTTAGATAAAAAAAAATTGTAACACAGCAAAAATGCTTTCTATAAGGGCAGTCGTCCTGGGTGCAGCTAAACCTAATGATTGCTGCCATGACAAATATCTCATTGCTCTTTTTGTAACCACCTATGTTCCTTTTCTATAACTTTCTGGCCCAGAGAATAAAAACAGAGAGAAAACTTAATTCAGTGTTATTTCCTAGGAATTCTTCTCTCTTGAAGGTCCTGGAATTAACCCGTTGCAGGCCTCTCACTGCTCTGGAGAAATGGGCTTTGAGTAATCCTTTGTGTCTCCGTCACTCTGGGAAAGGTGACAACAGCCCAAATGTTCATCAAAAGGGGAATGAATAACAAATTGCGATTTAGCATTAAAATTGAATAGTACTCAGCAATAAAAATGAACATTCTACTGATACGCACCAAGACACAGACATGTCTTAAAGACAACATGCTGCGCAAAAGAAGCCAAACAGAAAATACCACATACTGTAATTCCATTCATGTGACGGTATAGGAAAGCCAAAACTAATCTAAAATGGCAGAAAGTAGATCAGTGGTTCTGATACCAGAGGAGAGGGTCTGGGGGGGTCCGACCGCCAGCCTCAACCCACCCCATGTTCTTACCAGGTTCTTGACTGCATCACAGGAAAGAATTCAAGAGCAGAGTCACGGTAGAATGTGAGAACATGTTTAATGTAATGAATAAGAGTTACAGATTTCATAGGGAAAGTGCAGCCTAGCTCCAGAGACTGAGTAGGGCCCACACCAAGTTTAATACAAAAGTAAGAAATACACATTCACGTACAAAGCACAGGCTGGTTCTACAGTGAACAGCAGCCTGCCAAAGGCAGGTTTGATACAAAAAGTGAGAAATACACTCCTCAGGCAAA
>NW_007735606.1:6936-8271 GCF_000696425.1 Galeopterus variegatus
AACAGCAGCCTGCCAAAGGCAGGTTTGATACAAAAAGTGAGAAATACACTCCTCAGGCAAAGTGCAGACTCACCCCAGAGTGAGCAATAGCTCCACCTTCTACCAGGATTCAACTTTTATAGTTCCACCATGTGATGCATATTCATGTTATCTAATGAATATTCAACTAAGGGGGTGGGGCCTAGCTATGTAACCTAGTCTTGCACATGCTCAGTTGACTTCTTTTAGAGCATGCTCATTGGTCAGATTCCACCACATGCAACTAATATATTCAAATATATTTGGTGCTCTTTAGTGCCGGCAGTGAAGGGTCATTCAAAGAATAAATGCTACTTTACCAAGCATGCTAGGCTGTTAGGATTATGTAAGTATGGATAAAACTCTTCTCTACTGAGCATGCTCAGCCACTGGATTTGCATAAGTCTGCTTCCTGTAATCTCAATCTCTACATGCTGGTGTCTAAAATGGGTGCTACAGGTCAGGTAGCCTAGGATGCAGAGGTGGGGCTTTAGTGCCAGGCGAGTGGCCTGAAACTCAGGGGACTGGCCTGAAACCTAAACCCATGGAAACTGAGCATCTCCTATCTCAGTTCCTGGGGCTAGGCAGTAGGGGACCAACTTGCAGTGAGGCATGAGGGAACTGAAAGGATAATGGAAGTGTTTTATATCTTGATTGTGGGAATGGTTACATAGGTGTACCTATTCACTAAAACTCATCAGACATTACACTTAAAATAAGGCCATCTTAATCATGTAAATATACCTCAAAAAAAGTTTATTTAAAAAGATAAACATGGTCAACAACTAGTATGTTATTTGCTCCTGGTATTCCATTACTCTCTCTTTTGAAATACACATATTTTTAATGTGACTTTGCACAACTCAGTAACCTCAGGAACAAAACCTACTCGTTTTATAAATGAGCACATTCTTCCATCTTGCTGCCCAAGCACGTTTCTTCCTGCAGTGCTCTTATGATGTCGCTGTCCAGCCTCTTTTTACCAGTTTCCAGAGCTGTTGCTTCCACTTCTGCCTTTGCCTTCCTTGTTCGCTTGGTTTTCTTTGTTTTTACTTTGTTTTGGAGTCCCCGAACATACAGAATTATGTTAATTATAATCCTTACTTCATGACAAACTATGCTCATTGACTCATGCGTAATCCTCTTTCATTCTATTTTTAAATAATAGAATGAGCACCCTGAGCCTGCTGCCCAGTCTGAGAGCTGGAGCGTTACCTCTAATTGACATCTCCCCATGTGTTCTCCCCTGTCCCATCCCTTTGCCTCCTCCTGAGATAGTATTCATGGCATTTACCACTTCCTTGCTTTTTTTTTTTT
>NW_007735606.1:8695-24319 GCF_000696425.1 Galeopterus variegatus
TTTTTTTTTTTTCTGTTTAGTTTTTCATTAAAAATTTTTTAGTTTTTCTTTTTTCATTTGCCTTATTTTAATTATGTTTGACATTTCTAAAATAGGTATTAAGCTACACTGGATCTCCTGGGATAAGATATTAGTGTAATGTAGTTAGAGTTCATCCATTTTTACAGATGCATAATAATTTATTATGTACACATCCACAATATTTGTCCAGTCTCTTTTCTTGTGCATTTAGAATGTTTTCAGATTTTGCTAGTATACATAATTCAGATATAAACATTCTTGTATGTGTCCCCTGGTACACAAGTGCATGAACTTCTCTTGAGCATATATACCTAGGATTAAAAATATTGGGTCATAGGGCACAGAAATGCACAAATTTACAAGCTAATGCCAATTGCTTCTCAAAATTCTAAAGTTATTAGACAAGAAAAAAAACACTTTTGTGGACAAGAAATTATAAACTTGTAGAAAAATTGACCCTACCCTTACTTTCTTTAGTATCTTCTAGATATGCATAGTCATTTGTCAATATAATATAGCCATATGCTATCTTACTTGATTTCTTCAAAAAAAAGTACATATGGAACATTTGTGAATCATAAGTAAAATATTTTTCCATATTTTTCCAGAAAATGAAAAGCCATAATCATTGACCTCCTTTAAAAAGTTTTAGGAATAATGGGCCGGCCCGGTGGCGCACTGCTACAGTGCGCCGCTTGGGAAGCGCGGCAGCGCTCCCACCAAGGGTTCGGATCCCACATACAGACCGGCCGCTCACTGGCTTAGCGAGGTGCGGGAGCAACACCGAGGGTTGCGATCCCGTTGCCGGTCCCGGTCTGGTACGGGCGCGACACTGAGGGTTGCGATCCGTTGCCGGTCATGAAAAAAGACAAAAAGGAAAAAAAAAAAGTTTTAGGAATAAGAACAACAGTAATAAATTGAACACTCTCTATGAGCCACACCTATTATTTACTGAGGGTTGCGATCCGTTGCCGGTCATGAAAAAAGACAAAAAGGAAAAAAAAAAAAGTTTTAGGAATAAGAACAACAGTAATAAATTGAACACTCTCTATGAGCCACACCTATTATTTTTTACTTCATACACAACCTTTAAGAATTTAAATTTAATTCTCATAACAACCTTATTAAGAAGTTCATATCACTATTCCCAGTTTTTGAAAAAAAGATACTGGGATTAACACAAAGGAATTCTAGTGAATATTAAACTAGCACTCAAATCCACCACCTTTTTTCCATTGCATACCTGGTCTTCTCAAGTCTTGCATAAATTGTGACATTGGCATGCCCACAGGACACTTCAGACAGTTTTCTCAGAGGGTTTTATGTGTCATCTCAAGATCCTGTTGTTTATTTAATCGTAGTCATGCTGGGCTTTGTCTACCTCTTGCTTTTCAACCTAACTGCCAACTACGAGCCACAGAATCTCCCTTGGAACCATGCCTCCTTCACTTGTGACAACTCCTTCCAGATTTAAGACTCACACATACTCACACACTCACACACACACAGTTTCACCTGCTTTTCCTCCATCCCCCTGAAGACATTGCATAGTCTTTGTAGTCTTTTCTTGGCTTGGTGTTGTGAAAGGGATGCTGAACTGGCTGGATCAGAAGGAATGTATTCTTCATCTGTAATCAACTGCACATTTTGGACAAAGCGTGTATTCTCTTTGAAGCTAAATTCTTGTTATTGTAAAGGTCAAATGAGATGATGCATGTGACAGCTCTTCAGGAAATATAAAGTACTAAATAAAGCCAAGTAATTGTGATTACTGTCAGCCCTCTTTCTTAAACTAATGCCACTTAAACCCTGAATTAAATGGGCATCGCCTTGACATTCACAAGCCCTGTTAAGACAGTGCAGCATAGTAAAGAGAGGAAAAGCATGGAGTGAAACACATCTGAGTGTCAGCTGGCTCTTCAGCTTACTAGATGTGTGACCTTAAACCTTAACAACCTCACCTGGAAATGGGAATGGGAATAATGCTATACACCTCAGAGGGTTATCCCTTTGTGAGGGATAAATTGTATGGTTTACATAAAGCATCTGCGGTAGGCAGAATTCTAAGATGGTTGCCATGATTGTTGCCTCCTGGTGAACATGCCCTGTAAAATCCTCTACATTGAATGTAGGAAAGATTCATGAATGTGATGGGATTTTACTCCTGTGATTAAGTTACTAATAACTTGACTATGAGTTAATCAAAGTGGAAATTATCCTGGGTGACCCCGACTTATCAGGTGAGTCCATAAAAGAAGTGCTGGGACCTTCCTGGAGGGAGAGATTTCAATTGAGAGAGAAGGAAAGAAACTCTCCTGTTGGCCTTGAAGAAGCAAAATGCCATGTCATGAGTGGGCCACACAGCTAGGACATGATGGTGGCTTCTAGGAGCTAAGAGAGGCCACAGCCAACAGCTAGAAAGAAAACAGGGATCTCAGTCCCACAGCTGCAAGGAACTGAATTCTACCATCAACAAAAATGAGCTCAGAAGCAGATTCTTCCCTAGTCCAGTTTCCAGATGAGCACACAGGCCAGTCAATGTCTTGATTCCAGACTCGTGAGATCCTGAACTGGGAGCCCACTGAAGCCACACCCAAACTCTGACCTACAGAACTATGAGATAATAAACAGGTGTTGTTTAGAGCCACTAAGTCTGTGGTTATATGTCACACAGCAATAGAAAACAAATACAGCACTTAGTACACATACACAATATGTGCTTAGCAAAAGTAACAATTCTTAATGCTGTCAAAAATATATCTGCTGTATTCAAAAATAAATACAGCTGGCTGGTCAGCTCAGTTGGTTAGAGTGTAGTGCTGACAACATCAAGGCCCAGGGTTCAATCCCTGTACTGGGCAGCCATGGAAGGAAGGAAGGAAGGAAGTAAATATGCTCTGTCGTGCTTCCTGATCTTCATGCATGCTGTTTTTTTATGACTGGTATTCCTTTCTCCTTTTCCTCTACTCTTTCTTCACCTAGCCAACATCTACTATCCATGAGATCACAGCTCTGAAAAAATTTAGGTAGCTGAAGAGACTGAATCACAGATTTTTAATGACTACACTGGGATTACATACCCAGTTAACATCAGAACTGAAGCCATAATCCATTTCCTGATAGCTACTATGCCTGAAATCCTTTCCTCCTCATTTTCTCCAGTGTCTTTCCAGCTCTCTCCTTGAGTACACCTGGTTCCTCATATCCACCATCCCAGTTTCCTCCCTAGTCAACTTTTCTCAATAATGCCCTAAAAACAGGCATCCTTATGTGTCATGGACTAAATGTTTGCATCCCCCTAAAACTCATATGTTGAAGCCCTAACGTTCAGTGAGGCTGTATTTGAAAATACACTCTAGGGAAATAATTAAGGTTAATATTAGGTTGTAAGGGAGAGGCCCTGATCCAATGGGATTAGTGTGTGATATGGGTGAATGTGTCCCCCAAAGTTTCACTTATTAGAAACTTAATCCCCACTGTGACAATGTTAAGAGGCAGGCAATCCTATTATGGTAATTGAAAATTGGGGCCTCTAAGAGGTGATTAGATTGTGAGGACTACACCCTTGTGAATGGACTGATCCATGGACTGATTCATGGGGTAATGGCCATGGTTCTGGATGACTTTAAAAGGAGAGGAAGTGAGGAAATTTTCTCTCCTGCTCAAGGTATTTGCCATGTGATGTTCTACGTCACTGTAGAGCCACCACCAACGAGGCTCTCACCTGATGCGACCCCTGGACTGTGGACTTCCCAGCCTACAAACTGTAAGAAATAAATTTCAATTCTTTATACATTGCCAAGTGTCAGGTATTTTGTTATAAGTGACAGAAATGCACTAATACAGTGTCCTCATAAGAAGAGAAAACAGAGCGCTCCCATCTCTCTTTCTCCATGCACACACAGAGTGGTTCTGTGAGCACACAGCAAGATGGTTCCACCTACAAGCCAGGAAGAGAGCCATCACCCAAAATTGAATCTCCTGCCACCTTGATCTGGCACTTCTAGCCTCCAGAACAGTGAAAAGATTAATTTCTGTTGCTTACACCACCCAATGGTATTTTGTTATGGCAGCCAGAGCCAACTAAGACTCTATCCCAACAGCTAAGAGTAATAAAATTCCAAAGGAAGATCCTCACCCCCACCCCAATATCTGCCTATCTGTATCTACCTATGAGTCAAAGAACCCCCTATCAAAGTCGGTTGGTTTGAACCTGAGGTTATGAGAAAACCACATCATTCATTTTATATCTCACCATGCATCCACAGGAGGCATTTATCAGCAAAACAACTATTCAGCCATGAAGCCAACTTTTATTTTTCTGATTTATGTGAATAATAACTAAATGGCATAGCCAGTTGCCCCACTAAAATCTACTGCTAGTTCTTGTCACAAGCAAAAATGATTGTAACGGTGTTTGGTCCAGACAGGTGGTCCTCAAATATGGTTAATACGTCAATGCTGTGTAAGCCAAGTCACTATGTATTGTACTATGGCAGGCTGACTATTAGGAAACTTTCTGTGAAAGAATTCAAGGCCTCTAACCAGGTAGTCAAGGCTTTCTAAATATTTTCTCACAACAGGTTGAGGAGACCAGTGTGTTCAAGAAAGAACAACCAGGAGGTGGCACAATACCATGGTTGAGGGAACTAGGGACACTTACTCAGGAAAAGGGCCACATCACCAAGACTGCCATGAGTGTTATTTATTGGTATATTTATAAATCCTGGGGCTGGAAATAAGTATTAGACAGATTTCCTGCCCTAAAGAGCTAAAGTTCTGGTAGGAAGTGAAGAAGAAAACCATCACTGCAATACAGGTGTTCCCTGCTATGTTGAAAGGGGTTTTGATAGTGAATAGTGACACAGGGGAGGGCTATCACCTTAAAGAGTTGTCTTGCTTTTCAGATTGCCAGTGGGTGGAAACTCCAGGGAAATAGATTCTAGCTCAAAATAAAAGGGACTTTACTTTTTGTCAGAGCTGTCCAAAAGGGGGATGAAAAAAAAAAGTGGGTTCCTTGTTCCTGAAAGTGTTCAATCTCAAACTGAAAACCTATGCACAGAAAGCAATTTAGCATACTCCTCAGGAGGACAGGTTCTAGAACAGGGATCTTCACCTTGAACTACTGATGTTTTGGCTGTTTTGTTGTGGGGAGCTGTCCTACGAAACTGTATAATGTTTATCAGCACTCCTGCTAGTAACACCCAGCCACCTCCAGTTGTGATGACCAAAACTATCTCCAGACATTACAAAATGTCTCTAGGAGAGGGGGAGTGTCCTTCATGACTGAGAACCTCTGGAATAAAGGAAGTCAAGCCTGAGTTTGAATCCAGGCTCTAACACTTTCTTGCTGTGTAATCTTGGTCAAGTTACTAAGCTCATTAAGCCTCAGTTTGCTCTTCAATGAAATGGAGATACAGGAAGCATCACCTGGTAGCTTCCAGAGAGGATTTAGGAGATACTGAGGGTAAAGCACTCAACAGATGGAAGCTACAGTAATTGTTGATGTTGTCAAGTGACAGCAGCTGAAGGTGGAGGAGGGGCAGCTCGGCGACTTTTTAAAGTTTTTTCCAACTTGAGATTCCCTAATTCTAAGTGAAAACATCACCTAATCCTTTTATCCAGGTTTGTTTTTTCCTTAAATAAGGCTTGCTTGAAAAATAAGTACAATATCTCATTGTAAGCAGGCAGAGAGGAGTACATTTTTTATTAATGTTTGACTAATGAAAGGGCGTTCTCTGAGCTTAACTGGAAAATCCAAATGCGCTGTCTTGTTAGAGCAGAGGTTCTTCTCTCCCATTCATTCATCCCAACTCCATGCATGTTGACAATCCAAGTACTGGGAGAAGAGAGTGATGGGAACTATGCTTACAGGCTGTCTGCTGTGTGCTAAGCACAGTGCACATGTAACATCTTGTTTAATCCAAAGAGAACCACTTTCTACCTAGCATCTAGATGAAAAAGAAAGGCATACTTGATGCCTTCTCACTCATATTTCTAACTTACTTTCCCACCTTTGGGATCCCCTTCTTGTGTAGGCAATTTTCTCATAAGCTTTAGGGCCATTCATGACAAGGTTAAGTATATATATACGAGTTACTTTACAGTCCATACTATATGTTTGCTTTATTAACTTCTATTTAATCAGCAAATGTGTATTATACCATGTATGAGTTGAGCACTGTACTAGACATTAGAGCTACAGAGAAAGATTCTATATGATCTTGGGCTTCAAATGACTCACAGCAGAGTAGGACACAGACACAGAAACAGATATAACTGAGCAAGGGCTTTTAGCATCCTCGTGAAAAGAAGCAAAGTAGCATTAAGAGCTTGGGCTAACTGTCTGGCTCTGCTACTTAGTAGCTGTGTAATTTGGGGGCAAATTACTTAGCTTTTCTGTGTTTCAGTTCCCACATCTGTATAATTGGGTTCTTGTGAGAATTAAATTAATTCATATGTACTTAATGGTTAGTAAATGTTCGCTATTACTATAGAATATAATGTGCTTTACGAACACAGTAGTGATTACTTCCACCAAAGTTATTAACTGAGCTCATATATATGTCTAGGAATTCAACAAGAAAACAAGAGGAAGTACACACTTTATGTGGAAGTCTAGTGAAATCTGAAGATATAAATGTGAACAGGGCCAGATCCTGAAGCACAGGAGAAGTGAAAGAAAGAGGGATTGTGGGCAGTGAACTGGGTAAGGAGATGGTGCACTTCTTGATTCTAAGCAAGGTGATAAGATTGCAGATATGGAGAATGTTTAGTAGGTGTGGCAGTTTGGATCATTGCTCCTAATATTTTATTCCCTTCATGTATTAGCATTAAACATTGGTGCTTTTTGCATAGGGACATCCCACTAGAGTGGAGAGATATTTATCAACCCCACTGATGCTGGGTGTGGTTGTGTGACTTGCTTTAGTCAATGGAATGTGGTCAGAAGTGACAGTGTGCCAACTCTGAACCAATGCCTTCAGAAAATTCATATGCCCTCCGGTGTTCTTGTGATCCATCCCAAAAAGAGCATGCCCCAGGTGGCCACTGCCCCTTCAGCCCAGCCTCAGAATGAAGAGACATGAAGCAGACCCGGATTTGACCAGAAGCCTGGAGCTCAGCCAGACCAGCCAAACTCAGCCTAATCCACCAAAGCACAGTCATCCTGGAGATCTGTGAGCATGACAATAAGTGATGGTTGTTTAAACCACCAAGATTTTGAGATTGCAGCAAAACCTGACTAATACACCAGAGATCTTGCAATAGCCATCAATACGTTCAATTAATATATACTGAGCATGTACTTTATGCCAGGCACTGTTCTAGGAACTGGAAACACATCAGAGAACACAACAGACAAAAATCCCCATATTCAAATAGTGGCAGTTGTCCATGTGAGAAACGCTCAGGACCAGTACTGAGGCTGTGTGCTTGGGAAGAGAGAGTAGCAAATCTTATTTGACTACACAGGGCTTTCAATGTGCTTTTAACAACTAATATGAGAACATGTGTCTAGTAACCATCCCATTAAGTTACACCCAAAGAAAATGGAATATAGAAGGGCTAAGTGATTAATGAGGGGTCATTTTGCAGACACACCAGAGATGCCATTATTAGTATGAAATAAAGCCCTCACTCTGCCTCAGAATTACCTGGGGTGTTTTAAATTACTACAGTCCAAGCCACACCCCATAGATTCTGATTCAATTGATTGAGATTAATTTTTGAGATCAGTTTTGTTATGTGTTATTTTAATTTTTCAGGCTATTCTAACGATCTGGCAGATTTTAGAAACACTATATGAGATCTCTCTGTATAGCAGACAGACATCAAATGCAGCAGATGGAGCAGTGTCTATAAATTATGGCTTTATTCCTAACCCATGGAAGGATCAGTTCAAGGGTCTTGAAGTTCCCACCCAGGTCAGAGAGCCTATAGTCTATGAACTGTTGCAGCAACAGACACAAAAGGAGCCAACATTTGCTCTTTTATTATGACTTAAACTACTTAAAATACTCCCTCCTAGGATTTCCGTCATTGATCAAGCAGTTAAACTTCCAAATTCAGTAAATTTGAGTTATTCATGATACGAATTGATATGAATGCTATGTTGTCATGGAGGTGGGGAGTGGGGGACATCTAAAGCCTTTTCTTAAAAGCAGGCTTTTAAAAAGAAATAAAACAGAAAACTTTTGGTTAGGTTGCATATTTTACCAAATGTTATTAAAGTTATTTTATTGGCCTTGTTTTCTCCCAAACAGTTTGGAGGATAGGCTCCCTGGAAAGCAATCAAGACAGTTTCTCCCCTGTGCCAGGAAATGAACAATCTTATTCCAATTCTCATTGTCAGGAACAATTTTTTTCTAGTTGTGATTTGTCAGCAGTTCCAAGGATCAATGACTCTTTAGCAAAATGGGCCAGTTCAGAGGAAGAATGGGTGTTTTTTCACATTATTTCTTCTTTCCTGTCAGAAAATTAAGGTCATGGTGGAATGGAGCTTACAGGAAAGGGTATTTTATATCCTATAAAAGAAAAATCTTTCCTTTTATGCATCACAAGTATATTAGCCTTGCAAATAACAATCAGCCTGTAAACTGGGTAGTGACCCATCAGTAAAGTGTGCTTAGCCAGTATAAGTTCATTGGCTCAGACCCAAGCAGAACTTCTTCATGTTTGTGTTGCAAATAACAATCAGCCTGTAAACTGGGTAGTGACCCATCAGTAAAGTGTGCTTAGCCAGTGTAAGTTCATTGGCTCAGACCCAAGCAGAACTTCTTCATGTTTGTGCACTATTTGGGGAGCTTGTTTAATTCGACCTGTCTTTTGTCTGGTTCCCAGATTGGACAGGACATAGTCACATAAATAAAAATGAACACTACCAAAACACACTTTAATTCTCTGTTGTTTTATTCTACTTTGACATCTGTGTATTTTCCAGGATATCTCTGGTCATTGCTCTGTAAGAATGAAACAACATAGATGGAGGAAGTTCAGAAAAAATTAAATTAATGACCAAAAGATTTGGCAAGCTGCCATATGAAGACAGAGAGCCAAAAACAAAACAAAACAAAAGAAAAAGTGAAAAAACAACATCGCAGGCCAATATAGTTCAAACCTGTTAAACCATTACAGATGTGGACAAAATAACTATATATTAGTTTGGCAAATCTCAAATACCAGTCCTGGAGAACACCCATCTTGAATTCCTAAGGAAGAAATTTGTATAGTGAATTGTGCAGTTATTTCTGATGGGCAAAGCAATAACTCTGTGAGATTTGAGTTTCATTTCCTCCATTGCATAAATAATAAACCTGAAGCTAAAATTTTAAATGACTTGCCCAAGGTTGCACAGCTAGTATTTATGAATATAAATAATTAATAAAATAATAATAATAATAATACCAAACATTGTTAGGTTTTCACCATATGCTGGCTACTGAGCTAAGCATCTTCATGCCTTATTTTGCCCTTTTAATTCTTGCAATGACTCTTTGAATTCAGTAGTGTTATTATTTGCTTTATACAGTGAGAAAGCTTAGACTTAAAGAACCACGTGAGTGTCTCAGAATTACACAGCTAGTGTGTAATGGAAGGAATTTTTTAAACTAGGCCATCTGATTCCAATATTCACACTGATCAGGCCAACTAATTTCAAAACCCCTAAGCCATTTTACATCAGTGTATACATATACATGTATGTATCTCAAAAAGGATTTGGTTATAGCAATACACTTAGTAAGAGGCCACTCTGAGATTAAAATTCAAGACTTCTGAAAATAAGTCTATAGTTCTTTTTTTAAAAAACTGCAGTTACTTTATTTTGGACAAATAATCAAGAGTTTTTATATAGGAGGCAGTAAAAATCATAAGCCTTGTTAATACAAAAGTAGTGGATCAGGCTAAAATATTAAATAGCTTCAGGAGGAATTGAGACCTATTCATTTTTGACACAGGTTATAAAGAAAAGTTGGGACATTGGAGCACATCTATGGCCTTAGACAGGAGCATCGAGAAAGATCACTATTTCCTCTCACAAACAAGCCTGGCCAGAGAAAGAAGACTAAACTGGCTAGCTCGAAGGTCCAGCACACAAGTAGTTCTCTTGGCTCTAAAAAAACAAAAAATCAGAACTGCACAAAAAAAAAAAAGATCTGGCCCAACATAGCTGGCTCAGCCTTTGGATGGGACCTGGCTACCAAATCACCATGCTTGGCATTATAAAAGCCCAACATCCATGAAAATTACACAATGTTCCACTTTATTTTGGCTATAAGACTTCCTTGAGAGAAATGAGGCCTGGAGCCAAGTGTCCCTTGGAGGGACTAGGCTTCCGAAGTCATATGCCTGTGCTTGCACTTGAGTCTTGGACAACAGTCTTCCTAATTTATACCTTTGTTGATGGGTCGGCTCAGGAACCCTCTCCACTTCTCAACCTTCACATGCCTCTCTCTCTTCTTGCTTTCTTAGAAATTTGGATGGATGCCTCTGATTTCTCTATTTTCATATCCAAATGGGCTGCAGAATTCCAAAGGACTTATGAACCCAGAAAAATCCAATCAATACAACAGCTTAAGCAAAACAAGCTTCTTTCATCTGTGGCCCTTGAATCTAGGCTCATGTTTGGCACAGTTTCACGGGGTACATTTGCCCTGTGTAAACATTATTTCTAAAGCAAAATATTGCCATTAATAAAAATATAGAAGAGTATATCATTGAGGCCATTTGTTTATTCAACATAAATCTAGGCAGCACGTATAATGTGCCATGCGCTGAGCAAGATATTTTGCAGAAAAGGAAGACGAGCAAGATATGACTCCTGTCCTCACAAAAAATTGTGTCTGGTCGAGGAAACAATGCCTGTTAATGCACTAGTCACTATAACACGGAGTAGAAATCCCAGCCAGTGAGGCAATCATGCCACCACCTTGCTGAAGTGCTAAGTAAATGAGATCATGTATTTAAAAGTAGATACAAGGACCATAACCCCAGTGGCAGTGGGAGTGTGGGTGGCTAGATTTTAAGAAGCCATTTGGGACACCATCTTCCAAAACGCATCTGAGATGAAAAAGCTTAGTTTCCTAAAAATTGTCATTTTTCCTATCCTCGCTTTTCTCCTTACTCTTCCACAATCAATCTGGAAGGCACTGCTGTCTCCTAGAAATCTGGCCTGCAACACAGTTAAGAATTTATTCCATGGGAGAGGTCTAGGCCATCAGGAGGTTTAAGAGAGGAGAATGCCATCCATTTGAGAAGGTAAGGTAGTGTATTTTGCTTGGGGGCCCAGAATTTTCAACATTAACCCTGCTTGTAGCCCAAAACATGCAGGACAGGAAGGAAGGGTGTGCAATGAACCTCAAGTTCCAGTGAGTCCACCCCTCACCCTAGGATCAGAGTATCTTGGAATCGGTGTTCAGCAAACATCATTCCATCCAGTGTATGTTTTCCTCAGCTCAAGTCTTGGCACCCAAAGATCTCCAAGGCCTGCAGACGCCCAAGAACCAGGCTGCTGGGTGGAGTTCAGGGATACCAACAAGCCTGGGCAGAGGCCCAAACTGCAGCAGGCCAAGGGGGGAAGTGCCTGAATGCAGCACCCACTCCCTCCCTGTCTCCTCTCTCTTCTGTCCACAGACAAAGTCCGACTCCCAGCATCCAGGCAAGGGAGTTGAACCATTTGATTATACTTGTTCATTTTCCATGTACTTTCAACACTTCTGCCTTACAGAGAAGAAGGAAACTCTGGAGGTAGCAACAAGCATTTCAACAGTACTCCATCTGTCAAACATTCTTCACACACATTTCACTTCTGGAGTCCTGGCAATGCTCAGACGGGGTCCATTCCCTCCATCCCATTTTACAGATGAAAACGCGAGGCTCAGAGAGAATAAGGGACTTGCCCAAACTGACACCATAGCAGGTGATGTGGCAACTCAACCCACCCCCCTCTAAACTCCACATTTCCTTTCCTGCACCCCAGGGCCTCTCTGCTGAGGCCAACGTGATTCCAGCTGTTTGGGAAAGCAGGGTGAGCAAGCGGGAAGTCAGCTCCTCACGCTGACTTGGTAAAGTAACTCAAGAAGCTAAAAACCAAATGCTCCTTATTGTGATACCAGTCACAACAGAAGAGAGGAATACCTAAAGCCTTTGGGGAAAATACATTTTAAAGAGTTTCGAAGAAGATCTAACTGATTCTAATGTATTTTTCCCTCTCTCCTTGCATCACAAAGACCTTGGTTTCTCCTCAGAAATATTTGTAGAGAAAGTACTCTTAGCTAGTAAAACTGCTGCAAGCTGGCTGTGTAATTCCATGCTCTCTCAAAGTGGTAATCAGAAGGGCATTCTTTGTAAAAGAAGACAGCCCTCAGGATACTTTATAATAAGTTCCACCATGAATCAAGGTCTGCTTGGGGCAGGGCACTGTCAGGGAGGTTCACAAGTTGGCTCCTTGGTTGAGGAAGGTGGTAGCCTCTCTGCTGACTGTGGGGTGGCTGGGTTTAGGAGCACTGCCTAAGAGATGGCAGGTCACATGGAGGAAAGCAAGCAGCATTAGGCTTCAGCCTCACCTGAGCTTTGCCCAACAGGTTATGTCGCCAACTGCAGACACCCTCTAGCTTGCAACTTCTTCAGAGGAGAATCCTAAACCAATGAGCAGTCCGCAGTTCCAGAAACCCAGAGTCCCACCTAGTCTCATTGAGAGAAAAGCAACAGACAAACCCAAATAGAGGGACATTCCTACAAAATGCCTGGCCAGTACTCTTGAAAACTGACAAGGTCACGGGAAACAAAGACTAAGAAACCGACATAGACCAAAGGAGGCTAATGGGACATGATGACTAAATGTAATAATGGGCTACCAGAAAAAAAAAGGCATTGGTGGAAAAGCTGGTAAAATCTGAATAAATCTAGAGTTTACTTTATAGTGATGTAACAATATTAATCTCTTAGTTTTGACAAATGTACTATGGTAATACAGGATAGTGATAGGAAAACTGTAAACCCAAAAGTATTCCAAAATTAAGAGTGTATTTAAACAAACAACAGAAAAAGACAATGCAAATATTTGTTGAACACCTACTAAACACCAGGCCCTGGGCTAGGCACCAGGGTCCAGCAATGAACTAAACGAGCTTTGTCCCTGCCATCTGGGGCAGAATCAAGTGGGAAACAATGACACCATGAGCAACCCCAAATGTCCGGGCCCTGTACCTTGGACTTTCCTTTAATATGGAAGTAAAATTAGTTAAGCCCCATCTTTTACCAGCCAAAAGAAACTCAGTTCCCTCATAAGTATTTCTTAGAATTCCTCTGGGTGAAGGGGACATGCACCTCCTGCCAGTTGTTTATATTCCAGCTCAAGCTACTCCATGATCATCTCTGGCCTTCCTGGCACCTGCTTCTCTGGCTGCTGCCCCTTCCCAGCACCCCTCTGCATGGACACAGCCCCCTCCCACCTCATTCCCTCATTCCCCACAATACTATTAACCCAAGTAGTGATTGCCCACTATGTGTTCTTGCCTTTACTGATGGCACAGGGATAATAGAACAGAATAACAGCACAGACCAGGAAACCCTAATATGGGCTGCAGACATCACTGAGCTCAGACCGTCTCAGACAAGAGGTCCCTCTTACATTAGGCCATCGCCCTTCTAGGGCTTAAGCCAGGACTTGTGCTGGGTCCCTTCTCCCTACACTATCCCCTTCCCTGTTGTGATGGTTAATTTTATGTATCAACTCAACTGGCCGTGGGGTGCCCAGATGTTGCATCATACGTTGTTTTGGGGTCAAATGTTGTTTGGGGGTGTGTCTGTGAGAGTGTTTCTGGGATTAACAAGTACATTGAGCACAGCAGACTGCCCCTCTCCAAATGGGTGGGCTTCATCCAGTCCACTGAAGGCCTGAATAGAATAAAAGGCTGAGTAATACAGGATGTGCTCTCTGCTGTCTTCCAGCTGGAACCTCAGTCTTCTCCTGCCTCCAGGCTCAGGCTTGGACTGGAACTTACACCATCGGTCTCCTGGGTCTCCAGCTTGGGACTTCTCAACCTCCATAACTGCTTGAACCAATTCTTCATAATGAATCCCTTTATACATCTTTTAATATATCTTAATATATTATATATCTTAATATTATATGACATATTTTGTTTATATAGATATATAGGTATAGATATAGATATGTCTCATATTGTTTCTGTTTCTCTTAGAAACAGAACTAATACAAGAGAAACCAGGCTAATACACCTATCTAGCTAATCCGCTCCTTTATACCCCCCTTACCTCTTCTCTCCTGCCTCCACCTACCAGGGGGCAGAAAAATCCTATAACTATTATGCAAAAGGATTTTAGCACCTTCTTTGTTTCAACCATTGGCACACAGACTATCTTTGAGTCTTCTTATGGAAAGCAAGAGGCATGATAAGCTGTTTTCCCAAATAATGGAGTAGTTCTCTCTCCAACAGTATTTTTTTCTCTACCCCAGTCTTAAAATTCAGACAAGAATATAGTGTTTTTTTGGTTGGTTGATTTTTGTCTTTCAAGTTAGCACCTTTTATTCTCCACTGTTCACATCACTGTCAGAGATAATTAATAGCAGCGACCCTTCCCATGGAATTTTATAAAATGCTTTACAAACATTGTTTCAGATGCTCCTCACACAAGCCATATGGAGCAAGTATTATTATCATCCTCATTCTGTAGAAAACACAAACCTAGCGTAAGTGACTGCTAAGCCAATGCAGCTGGTGAGGGGGAAACCTGGGACTGACTCAGGGACTTTGGATTACAAGGCTGGTGTTTGTTTCACTGTGGGTAGACTTAGTCACACACAATGTAGAAACTTGGAAATCTTAGAGTGGAAGGACATGGTAGATACAACATATCTGGATCAGCCACCCATTATGGGAAATTTCTCCAGTGGCCCAAGTCACACCACTTGCCGAGCCTCTCCACATGTCATTAGAGGATGATGACTCAACTCCACTGTTGAGTGTTCTCATTATTAACAATAACAATAACCAATATTTGGATGACTCTTTCCACCCAGGCTACAATGCACGTTTATCTCTCAGGGAATGCTCACAACCTCCTTCCAGTTGGTTATCATTCAATAAACAACAAAAAATATTTATTAGTCCCTCTTATGGCAGGGACACTATGGTGGCTGAGTCTCAGTGTCTCCTAGCTACATGTCTGAAGAAGACTTTGAAAAATGAGTAAGTGTTCGCCAAGCAGAGAAGAGCATTTTAGGGAGAAGGAGCAAATGATCAGGGATCAGCCTAATCCAAGTAACGCAATGTAAATGATGATCAGAGTAATAATAGAAGTATCAGCATAACAACTGAAGCCTATATATTTACCACATTCTAGGCACATTCTCTCATCTAGCCCCCACAATAAGCCTCTTATCTAGTTATTATTATTATTAGTGCTATTTGAGAAATGTGAAAACAGTCTCAGAGAAGTTGGAATTTATTCAAGATCAGAGAGCTAGGGAACAGCTCGGCCCAAGTCTGTCTGACCCCCATCTTTGACCTATTTAGAGGGTCTCTCATGCTTGAGTTCTGCCAAGCACCAGAAATGCAGGGGTCAATACAACCCCATCCT